>NC_057795.1:339850873-339880459 GCF_018294505.1 Triticum aestivum
TTCTCAGTCCATCATGATGCTAGGTGTAGTACACTTTCCCGTATGACCATGTCTCGGACAAATTGTAGAAATTTTGTGTGAAAGATGGTGAATTCGCATATGCTCTTTATGTAGTGGTGGTTCAATGCTATGATTCTGCTTTAAAATGTGCACGCTTACACGGATTTTGAACCAAATTATCAAGATTATATATCTTGCTTCCATGCCTTCAGAAGTCATATTTGTCCACAGGTTTAGATGAAGCATTATTATCCATACAGAAAAATGTTGAAACCCTAGTTGATCAAATAAATTCACTACCCTAACTATTGACACTGCTAGTTTGCCATGATATGAAATCATTCCACATTCCACACTGCAATCATACCACAAGTTGCATCAACCTGCTAATAAAGCATGGTTAATACCAAGTGCGTCTACCTATTAATAAAACATGCAACCTGTTACAGAAAAGATAGAAAAGGCTGGAAAGCATTTAGGTTTGAGAGTTTCTTGGAAAACTTTTGAAGAGAAACTTTTGAGAGGCATGTCCACCAACATTGTAATGTATCCAGAAATGGAGTAATTTACACAATCATGGAGAGGGGCGTATAATTACTTTCTAGCCCAATCTTAGAGGAAACATCCAACAACTAATCTTGATTGCTAAAGATGTTTAGATAAACTACATTGATGTTAACTGAGAAAAAAATTGCAGCTTAATGTTGAAATTCATTTGCATACACCATTTCCGTATACCAAAAAAATTAGGGGTTGTCTAGGACACATCTAGATGTGACATAGTTATGTCACATCTAAACCGATGTCCACTCTGTTTGTGGTCTTTTTTTTGTCCTAGTTTTTTTTGTTTCTTGTTGCTGCATTATATATTTATGGGAGCTTATATGTGACATCTTTAAAAAACATCTAGATGTGAATTAGACAAACTGAAACAATTAATATGAACCATCATCCTAGCTCCCTGTCTCTCCCACAAACAATAATTGACAAAGAGAAAACAAAATAGGATTTCAAAGGGATGTTGCCCCAATCTGTGGACTCGTCAGGACCGAATTGCCCGGACAGAAACGCGCACCACCTATCATAATAGAGCATTACCACAGCACATCCCACCCGGCAAAACACAGAAAAAAACAGAAGAAAGTTTCTAGGAAGCCTACTCCTTTAAACTCTGAAGTCGTCGCCTTCGCTTGTCTTCTACTCCTAAATTCCTCCTGCACTGCATAAACCCCGCACGCAACCAATCATCAATGTCCAATGACTCTTTTCTTTCTACACTTTCTTCTAAGTAATGGCAGCTAGTAACAGAGAGACATCAGATCGGGCCGGGACGGAAGAAGGAAATCAGGCGGCAACCAGGGCTTGGAGGAGGCGATGGCAGTGGCAGGACGGCGATGGGGATGGGGAGCTCTTCGATGGGCACTCGATTGGGCTGACCGGGGATTGGAAGCCGACGGTAACAGCATCGTGGATGCACCAGTAGAACGCCGGCTCACCGCATGCCTGTCGTAGTAGCAACCTCACAGTCAGGACAGGGCTTCAAGCACGGCGCAAAGACCACCGTGCTTCTCTCCCTCGTCCTCCTCTATGTCTCCGTGGCAATCAGCTCCGGCGCTTCGCCACCGTCACTGCGGATCCACTATTTCGATCCAGACAACATCATCGCGGACATCGCATTCCACACAACATCACCGCAGACATCATCGTCGTTGCTTGACGACACCGTCTGCGACGTGCCATGGCCGTCGAGGCGCCACATCATGCTCAACCTTACGGCAAGAGACGACCCGCGGGCAGAGTGACCCGTCCACGCTGGCGTCCTTCACCGTGTTGCTGTGTGGCTCTGGTTTTTGCCGGACGCTGCCCAGCGGATCCTCCGGCTACGCCATCTCCGGCCCTACCGGGACCAGATGTCGTACATCGACGAATCGTGGACCCAGGGGTGTGCTTGCTTTGGAGATGCTCATCTTCGGGCGCCGAGTTTCTAGCCCGTGGTCACCGTTTCCCCTACTCCGTTGTGTGCAGGCGCCGAGTTTCTACAATGTTGCCCTGACGGGGCTGGTCTCGGCGGCGACAGGCTCCCAAGAGTTTCTACTATGCCAGCCTTACGGGGCTGGGCATCGGTGGCGAGAGGTTCTGGATGGCAAGGAGCACGGGGATCCCCATATTTATAGGCCAAGGACCAGGAAGGCACGATCCTCCGAGACGTCGAGAAGGCACGACCAAGGATCAGGCTAGAAGGTGCGATTATTCACCAAGACGTCGAGAAGGTACGGCCGAATACGAAAGAAGCAACACGTATCAAGCGGCAAGGATAACACGTCTACAATGCCTTACCACCTGACGACACCCATGCATTGCAAACACAGGTAAAAAAATGGCAAACTACCTACACCAGCCAGTCACCGAGATATATGCACGGGATTAGTCACCACATGCAACGAAATTAAAAATAAAAAATCGCAACCGCCTACATGCACGCACGTAGTGAGATCTACAACCGAAAACATTTATATCTGTGAAGGGAGGAGCTAATAAAATCAGATCGTTTGAAGAGGAAGAAGTGGGCAAGACGAACCGACCGGTCGACCAGCACTATCCCGGTCGTGGATAAACTTTGTGGAAGCTAGTTGGTGGGCAGTGCTACAGACAAAACTGGTGCTCTCTGTTCTTCGGCAGCATCTCCGCCTACTGTCGTTGTTACCAACCAGCCGGCAGTCTCCATCCACAAGCTCTAAAGAAAGAAACGGGCAACCAGAAAGCCTTCCAAGTGACGGGAGAGGAGCAGAGGGCGGCGCAAGCCATGGCCACGGTGGAGCAGCAGCAGCAGATCGAGCACAGCCACCTCGCCATCAGAGGCCTCAGCCTCCACGTAGCGCAAGCAGGCACAGGTCAGCGCCCCCTCCCTCCCTCCCTCCCTCGACCACGCCCGCGGCAGGCCGGCCAATGTGAGTGGTGACCGTTGTCTGCTTGCAGGCGAGCTCGGGACGGTGCTGTTCCTGCACGGCTTCCCGGAGATATGGTACTCGTGGCGCCACCAGATGCTGGCCGTGGCCGCCGCCGGGTACCGCGCCATCGCGCCGGACTGGCGGGGGTATGGCCTCTCCGACCAGCCACCGGAGCCGGAGGCGGCGGCCTACAGCGACCTGACAGAGGATCTCCTCGCCGTCCTGGATGCGCTCTCCGTCCCCAAGGTGCCCTCTGGCCCTGAATTTTTGGACATTTTGGGGGTATTAGTGTGTCCGGATCAGGGATCAGTTCTAGATTGGGGGGAAAAGGGAATTCTTGGTTGTTGTTTGTCTCTTAAAATCAGCGTGGGATGGCGGTCGTGCAGAGTTACTAACATGGCCAGTCACTGTGAGTTCTACTAGTCCAGGTTCCCGTGGGAGAAAAATTCAGATGGAACTAGATATTTGAAGCAATTGAGATTGATTGCTTAAATATGTAAGAAATTTGCAGAAATTTATGGAGGTTTTAAACAGGAAATCATGGTAGAGTTGGTGTAGTTACAAACACATAACCATTTCTTCTTCCTCGGGCAACCACTCGAGTCTATTACTGTACTATATTTCCAGAATTCATGTGTACCTATGAAAACAGGTATATTGTTCTTCTGAAACAGGTCTAATGTTTCATCAACACAATTAGAATTTTTTTCATAGCGTGCTTAAAAGTACTCTCTCGCACTTTTAAGAGGCACATTTGTCACAGTTCTGTTGTTTCATTTGTTCATCTAGAGTATCAAACAAAGATTGGTATCAGTTCCATCGAGTTGATGTGTTTTAAGCTGGCACTCAATGGGATATAGGCAGCACCGAGAGTAAAACATGCCCTTCTGGTCGACATTGATCATTATTTAAGCATACAAAATAAGATAATTCCCTCACTAAAAACAGTGTTATTCTTCAACGTTCTCGTCTGATGACTTCCATTTTGCTTCACATCAGGCTTACCTTGTGGCAAAGGATTTCGGAGCCATGCTAGCTTATGATTTTGCTCTTCGTCACCCCAGCCGCACATGCGGCGTTATGTGTTTGGGCATCCCATTTCTTCACGGTGGCTCCTCCTTCACTGCCATGCCCGAAGGCTTCTATATACTGCGTTGGCGGGTTTTTACCCTAACCTGAAAGTCCCATGTCAAAGCACATGACTAGAGAGTTCTTCTCATGATATGATACAAAAAGCTTGTGCTTTGCAGGAACCAGGAAGAGCAGAGGCAGACTTTGGCAGGTATGACGTCAAGCGAGTCGTGCGCACCATCTACATTCTCTTCTCTAGAAGCGAAATCCCGATAGCGAAGGAAGATCAAGAAATCATGGATCTCGCGGACCTGTCGACTCCCCTTCCAGAGTGGTTCACTGAGGAGGATCTTGCAATCTACACGTCCCTCTATGAGAAGTCTGGTTTCGTGTATCCACTGCAGATGCCATACAGGTAAACGCAGCGATTACTAATTTCCATTCTCTTAAAGGTGCCTTAGATTATGTGCCAAAAATTGTGGTGACTCAATAGTTTGTGGTATTAGGTTCATCAAGTATTGACAGATATTATTACATGTGTGCTGCAACGCTTGACAGGTCTCTCCATAAGAGGCAACCAATTGAAGACCCAAAATTCGAAGTCCCGGTGTTCGTCGCCATGGGGGAGAAAGACTACGTGATCAAGTTCCCCGGGGTCGAGGCCGTGTTGAAAAATGGCACCATGGAGAAGTTTGCGCCGGATCTGAAGATCACCTACATCCCTGAAGGAAGCCATTTCGTTCAGGAGCAGTTCCCGGACAAGGTCAATGAGTTCCTCCTTGGCTTCTTGAAGGACCATCCTGTGGCTTGACAATACGGTCTACTGCTATGCTTGGCCTGCACTCGGTTTCATAAGCACGTACATATTCTGCAATGCTGTGAACATATATTATCCGTGCTTCCAGTGATGGATATGCTAGTTTTATCAGCAATAATAAATATATAATGATCCGTGTTGTCCTCTAATCCTTTAGAACGCCAGTGTTTAGTGTCTCATGGAATCGTGTATTTCGCCCAAAATCTATCTGGATTTCAGTTGGAACTCCCAGGATTCGAATCGAAGATCGTCTCTAGCTTGGTAGGACATAATGTAACGAAGGCACATGCCGCAAGGGGTGAATCATGCTAGTTTCACCAATCGTGCTACTGTTTTAACAACTCCAATGTTCATTTGTGGCGACTTTGATGATCTCAAGATGATGTGTCAGTTCAGTCTCTGGGAGGTGCTTCTAGGAGTAGGGTGCGTGTTCTTACAATTGAGTATATGAGCGTCTGCGTTTGTGTTAAAAAAAAGTGTAAGATTAGGGTGAATACCCACGAGAAGTGAATTGCAGACATTTTGACCCTTTATATGCATGCAAACTTCAGTCCTGAAACAATTGTACCTATTTCGTTTCATAGGCGACTCCAGGTAGGCTAGTAGCGAATTCCATGCAACATGGAAGTGTCCATGGCGCACGAGTGCACGACGATTGGGAACAACACACCAGCGGATCAGCTGCTTAAGTGGCAGTTTACATCATTCATTCGTGCGAAATCAATCAATCAATAGGCAAACTGAAACTACCAACATACAGACAATGCATGTTAGATCATTCAGACTAGGCTATAAGAGTTGAAGAATACTCCCTCCGTTCCTAAATATAAGTCTTTTTAGAGATTCCACTATGAACTACATACGAATCTATATAGACATATTTTAGAATGTAGATTCACTCATTTTGCTCCATATATAGTCTCTTATTGGAATATCTAAAAAGATTTACATTTCGGAACGGAGGGAGTATATTTTTAGCAGAAGAGTCGGAACAAATATAATGCATCAGGTAACAAACAGATCACTTGATGAATGCATTTCAAACATTAAAATCTTGTAACATACCAGAATACAGAATTACAAGCGCATTACTGGGTTGACCATCAACTCTTTAGAGCTACAACAAGGCAAGTCGCTTTGGGTACATGCACTCCTATCACCAAAAGCCAGCTGAACCAATGTCATGACAGCAGGGGGGTTCCACAAGTCTTGCAGTGCACATCTGAGATCACCAGCTCGCTCAACGACTTGCAAACTGAAATCAGTATCAACACCGCTTGCTTGGCATAAATGATTGATTTTGGGGTCTCCACCAGATATTGGTCGGGGGCTTAGGGCATCATGAATAAACTACTTCAAGCATTTATCTGGCGCCCCGTCAACTATAACTCGTCAGCCCTATATTTGGATGACCTGCATAAGGGAAGCCGTATAAGGTAAGGCAAGATGGCAGCAAAACGCAAGGGAATAAACACGCACATTGTGCTCTTGTGACTTTGCAAACAATAGACTTGCAGGAAATACAATCAGCTGTTGAAAATTGATAATGACAAGTGTTGTTGGGTGATTAATTATCAGCTCCAAACAAATTCGTTGGGAGCAGATCTATGATTCAGTTTTACTGAACTTATCAGCTCTATGATCCAGCGATAGAACCGCTGCCACCGCATGTAGTCACCGTCGCCGTCCCATTCGCTGCTCAATCACTCGGCCAGCTCACCTCCCAGCGGCAAGCAAGATCGAGCATTTAACCTCCTATATCTGATTTGATTTTTCGAGTGGGTCAAAATTCATAACTGGCGAATCGCCAACAGAAGTAGTATTCCAGGATAATGTACATGAACAAATTATGTGCTTCTAAAGTTATTGCAAGGATCTATGTTGGAATCAGATTATTTCAAAGGAAACTTTAATTATTGGATAGTCCTGTGTATTCACTCGCAACAGACAATCCTTGTTGAGTTTCCTACAGATTCATGAGGGTTTCGGAATGGTCGCCGTACATGAACCAAAGCGAGCAGCAACAAAAATGCATTTGCATCCCAACTATTAGCCTACAACGCTTGCATGATATATGATCAGTTTGACATATACTAGCCATTTGTCCCCAATAACATGAACACCATACCATGGATATTAGAAGACTTAGTGATGCATACATTCATATGTTGAAGCATTACATAGCAGTTACCATGCACATAGATCGAGTAATGTTCTCTTGCTTTTTCAGGAATCCATCAAAGTTGCAAGGTTGTGCGTTTTCGCTCAGAATTTATCCTGGAGATGCAAGGATACGGGTGAACTGCATATAGAAGTGTACTTTTTTAAGCAGAATTGTAATGTTCACAAACTACACTTAACTGCACCAGGATGATTAAAAAATGTTAAATAAACGTTTACCTTGACAACTTTATACTAATCTATACCATATTTTCATGGACCAGGACCAATCAAAACAAAGATAACAGGAATTGTTCATCCTCACACAACTAGAGCACAATCCATTTACTTTTACTGGAAGTTAATAATACACTGAGCTTCCCTATCCATACACTTTCGAAAAAGAAAGGCAGATTATTCAACACTGAACAAAGATAAAGACATTGTGAAGTAAATTACCTCGCCCTCATTTCTATCTGATTCAATTTTTGGTGTCCGATTGTATAACGATAATGCTATTTTGTTTGCACTGGCTAAAGCTTGGCGATCCCAGAAAGGACAAAAGGTGATGGCTGGACAAATGCTCTGTACCTATAGGACTGATATGGACTTCTTTTGCACTACTCCATCCATAAAGAAATATATGAGTGTTTAGATCACTAAACAGAGGGAGTACTAGATAAAATTATGCATTCTGTATCATTTATGAATGCTAACTCTGAGTAGGAAGATTGCGATATGATAGTTCCCAGTACATCTATGACCAATATTTAGGATGAAAAAGAGTGCTACAGACAGATCATGGTAGCATGTGACTATGCGAGGCATACATCTTAAGACAGATCATCTTAGCAGTTTAACTGTGCAACAAAGGGCGCTAACATCTTATGGGGTGATACAGCATTACTCCACGCATGAAATAAATAACAGAAAAAGAAAAAGGAATCCACCAAGCGGGCAACCAACAAAGAGACACTACAAAGAAAACGGCATAACAAGGTGCGTATCTACTTCTATTCTAGTTAAGAGAATGCTTACTTGGAAGTTGGAACTCAAACAAAACCTTATAAAGTGCTAAAAAAATATTTCATCTGAAGTACAATTTCTAGCTGAATAATAGTGAATAGACACACAACAAGAAGTAGCTACATGATGCATCAGAAGCTTCAGAGCATGAGAATACAATGAGGCAAATTTATATTTATTGGAACAGAAAAATACCTTATCGAAACAGTAAAAACTAGGGTTCTGCAGCATTGGGGTTTTCTTCTGCACCAAGAGCCAGAACGACTTTTCTCAGGATGGCATCAACTGGCTGATGTGAGTTCTCAACGGCCTTGCTTATAGCTTGCCATCTCTCGCCATGTTTTGGTTCGGCTGCAATGCATCGTTTCAGAGCATCCCTTTGTGTGTCCGCATTTCCATGCTGGAGTTCAAATTTGTAGTACAATGCCCAAAAATCCCCAATGTCAGGAGCAAGAGTAACAGCTCTGTTCAACCAACTCCTTGCTTTATCAACCTTCCTGTCATGCCAGAAAAGTTTGGCGACAGCTGCAATGACATGTGGATCATGATCACATCGCTTTATAGCATCTGAGCTCTTTGATTTGCGTTGGGGACGTGGCACCATCTCAATAGCTGCAGCCCACAAAATGCCACTTGTTGGGCACTCTTGTAATGCCTTGGCTAGTAGAGAATCAGCTTCCTTTTTGTTCCCATGCCTCAATTCAGCTCGAATTGCTGCAAGCCATAGTTCAGGTGTAGCTGGATTCTTTTTCCTTGCCATGGTGAGGAAAGCACGTGACTTACTCAAGCCATTTATCCTCTCCTCTAGACTAGCTAGCGAGAGCCAAAGAGGGATGCAACCGGGGCAGTGTTTAAGTCCATTCTCGTAAACCTCCTTTGCCTTTGGTACATGTCCAATCCGGTCTTCCATCTGTCCAAGCATTAACCACAATTTGAAAAACGAGGGGAATAACTTCAGACCTTCCTCCAACAACCTCCTTTCCTCATTCACATTTCCTAATTCCCTCTCAACAATTGCTGATTTCATCCAAACCCTCTCGGTGCCTCCTCTTTCCCTGGCCTTGGTCAAAAGCATTCTTGCTCTCTCTGGTTCGTTATTCTCGAACTCTAACTTGAATGCAGCTAACCAGATCTCCTCTGAAATAGGGATAGCAGCATAAGCTTCCTGAAGGATGGCCCGAGCTGCAGGGACATCACCAGCCAGCCATTTTTCCTTTGCACCCATAAGCCATAACACTTCAGCTTTTGGATTGTACGTGACAGCCTTTCTGAGAATGGCTTCAAGAGATTCTCTTGTCCCATGGCTCTTCTCAAGCTGCGCCGCTTTAAGCCATATGCTCTTTTTGGCAACGAACACGCTAAGAGCATGTGCATAGATGGCCCGAGCTGTCTCAATTGAACCACGTTTCTTGCATTCCTCAGCGTCAGCAACCCATGTTCGCTTCCGGTCCTCATCATCAACCCCAACTCCAATAGTGCTCTTCACAATAGCCTGGCAAGTAAGCACAGATCCAGCACGCTCTGCAGCTTCGGCTTCCTTTAGCCACGCCTCCCTATCAATATCCAACCCTTCTCTCTGCAAAGATCTTATACCTCTCTCAATCACCTTGCTTACGGATTGGGTGTTCCCATTAGCCTCCTCCAGCTTTGCAGCTGTAATCCAAATGGCAGGTTCCTTGTTGAGCTTCTCCCTGGCCTTGTTAAGCACCTTCTTTGCCTGGTCATATGTTTCGAGCCTTGCTAGGGCAAGCCACAGCTCGACATGAAGTGGGCAGCACTCCACAGCCCTATGAAGCAACATCCGTGCATCCTCCTCGTTCGCCAGCTCCACAACAGCCTTCCACAACCTAACTGAATCAGGAATGTGCTCCAACCCCTTCCTTAAGACCCTGCTCTTGTTCAAATCACTAGTCTCTAGTTTTGCAGCCTGCAGCCACAGCTTCACAGAGTTGGGAATTGCCTTCACACCCCTGGCAATTACTGCCTTTGACTCATCTGGGCTAGCCAACCGGCATGCCTCGAACCAAACATCCTCGTTCTTGGGGCACTCCTCACAGCCCCTCTGAATGAGCTGCCGAGCAGACTGGAGCTTGCCAGCAACCTCTTCAAGCCTAGCAGCAGCAATCCAACCTGGAGGATGCTTTGGGTTTGTCTGTGTCACAGACCTGAGCAGCAGTCTTGCCTTCTTAATGTCAGAGATCTCAGCGTCGCTAGTAATTTTCATGCTTTTCAAGTCTGTAAGGTATCCCTTTGGATCAACAACAGTAAGCCCAGAAACTGAATCCGACAACCTGTCCAACTTCAGCGAAAGCACGGTACCACGACCCTCACCCACGGCAGTCAGGTCGGTAACCGGAGTTTGCGCCCACGGTGTCTCGGTGCCACCAGCCGCACGGCTCTTGGGGTCCAGGGCTGTGACATGCTCCTGCTCCTGCCGGGCCTTCTCAAGCAGAGTATCCGGCACCGGGACAAAGCTCTCGAACCGCTTCTTCTTGTTGCGTGCCGAGTAGTCCCCAATTTCAGGTATGCTTTCCCACTCCTGCACAGACACATCTGCCAGCTTCCTCTTGAGATCAGCAAACTGCTCGGTGATCTTAGGGTTGGACGCACGGTACTTCTCAATCTCCTGCTTGAGACGCGCCTCGCGCCGATCCTTGCGGCGCAGGTCCATCCTCTGGTCGATGCTCTCCCAGACGGCATCAGCCTCGCGGTCATCATCGTCGTAGTCGGCGTTGGAGAAGAGGCCGGCGTCGTTGCCCTCGAACTCGTCGAACTTCTGGTTCTCGTCGTATCCCTTCTCCTCGTCGCCGCCTTCATCACCGCCTTCGTCCTCGCCGGGGGGCTTCCCGCGGCCGCGGCCGACAGCGGGAGGAGCAGCCGCGGCGGCGGAGCGATCTGGGAGGTCCGGGGCAGCGCGAGCCGGCCCGATATCGGAACGGGTGGTGAAGCCGGTGGCGCCACGGCCGAGACCCGCGACGTAGTTGGGGGGCGGCTTGGAGTTGAGGAAGTCATAGCGCACGGGGCGAGCGGGCGCCGCCGCCGGAGGAGGGGGCGGCGGCGGGGTCGGGGCGGGGCCGCTCATGTCGCCGAGGAGGGAGAGGCGGAGGAGGAGGCGGGAGAAGGACGGGGCGATCTGGAGGGAGGAGAGGAGCGGGGAGAGCGGCGGCGGAGCAGATGGGTTTGGGGTCGGGGGAGATTGGGAGAGGGCGTAACCGGCCTTTGCCGTGGGCAGCTCAAGGCCCTTTTGGTGTACAATTTTAGAGGCGGTGCGTGCGTGACTACGTTTTTTCTAAGAAACACACGCATCTTTACTCTTTACTAAGGCAAAGCACCCATACACGCTGATACTCCCTCCGTTCTAAAATAGATGACTCAACTTTGTATTAGAGTTAGTACAAAGTTGAGTCATCTATTTTGGAACGGAGGGAGTATGTGATTGGGATCGCCGAACACGTATTTTCTGAAAACCTATCTCGTGGCGCATCCAAGGAGGCTAGGGTTTCGAGGGACCTCGCAGGCGCCCGCTCGATCTTCATCGGGGCGAGCTCGTGCATCTGAGGTGATGGCGGCATCCAATGATGCTAGCGAAAGTCGGGCGGAAACAGGATTCAAAACGTTGAGGTCTTCATCGGAGGAGGCTCTTGGAAAGCTAGATACATCGGAGGAGGAGTCAAGATGATTGAGAAGAAGGGCAGAGGAAGTGGCTGCTGGCTGGAAAGGTCGTACCGAAACCAATTCCATATCCAAACCATAGCCCATGCTTTGGACAGATTGGAAAAACTCTAGATGTCTTCAGTTTCGATCGGTTGGTGTCACATATCCGTCGCTGAATTTGAGAATCAAAGAGATTGGAATCAGTTCTAAGAAAGATCCCCTTGGCATGTTAGTAAGAATGCCATGATACAGGCTGAATTTGAGGATTGCATGCGGCCAGAGGAAGTGAACTTTGATCGGCTCCATATTTAAGTTAGGGTTCTAAACTTGCCTTGTCACATGGAGAGAATTACTTATTTAACATTGTCTTAAAATTGGTTGCCTTATGTGACACTGGAAAAATTCTTCCTTATTTAACACCAATTCTAAATTTTATGTCTTTTATGACACTTTTGTCTACTTTTAGCCTTAACTACGATTAAATGACATCTAAAAATACCTATTTGCCCCTCAGGTGGTATGCGATAAAAAATACGTTTATGTATGTATCTAGCAGACTCGTTTTGTTTTCACCTTGGTCCCAACCTCGACGCGTTGTAGTCGAGTGCTTTCCTGCGTATGACGAGGCTAGCTCGACTAGGGTTCCATCCATACGAGGCTAACACGTACACACCAAGAAACAAGCAGACGCCCAGATGGATCGATTCTAGTTGGACGTGTCCTGCTATACGTACTAGAGGAAGCTAGCTAGCAGCCGATCTCTTGATTCGTCGATTCTACTTTGGCTGGCTAAGCTAAAACGAAGCCGGCGATATTATCTCAGCGACAACACAAACACACGTGGTAAAGTTTGTTTTCTTTCTTTCAATCTTATTATCCGCCACTCCCTGCACCAAGAACATGATTGTTAAGCAAATTGATGAAAACGTCACAATGGTTTATATCGGATATCGGGTTCCGGCAAAACCCTTAAGGTTCGAACTCTGAGGTGCGCGCGAAGATCTTCCCCCTACCGATTTACGTCCCAACGTCTCGCCGTGAATCTAAGTTACACGATGAACAACACAAGGGGCACAAGGTTTATACTGGTTCGGGCCATCGTTGTGGTGTAATACCCTAATCCAGTGTGTGGTGTGGTGCATTGCCTCGGGGGCTGATGATGAACAATACAGAGAAAGAACAACCTCGCGAGGGGTGTTCTTGTGGTGGTGTACTTGGAGAGGAATTGCTCCGTCTCTGTTGGCTCTGGGTGAGATCTAGATGAGATGTCCCTCTACTGTGGTGGCTATCTCTATATATAGAGGCCCTGGTCCTCTTCCCAAATATTGAGCGGAAAGGGAGCCAACAACGGCCATTTTGAAGGGGAACATCTAGTACAAGTTATCCTGACTAAAGTTGGTCTTCGGCTGCCAAAGGCACCGACGATGACGCCGTCTTGGGCTCCACGGTGACCTCCATCCTGCCGCTCTGTTGGTCTTGGTCTTGTTGCACCGAAATGGTAACATTTGCTTGATGCCTCGGTACTCCGCGCCTGCGCTTGTCCCCTTTGCACCAAAGAGGAAACAAGGACACTGCACATGTCGGCGCCCGCCTGGCGCCCGCCTGGTCTCGATCGTCATGGCTTGCGTCATGGGCACCTCGCGAGGTACCCCTGCCTTGAGTTCTCCGCCTCCTCGCGAGCCTGCCTGGTGAGGCCGTTCTTGAAGAAGCCTTGCGTCGTCTGCCCCACGAGGCTTGGCCCCTTGAGAGGGTTTTGAGCTTGAGTTGATGAAGATGGGTCGTACTGGGCCACCCCTTGAGCCACGCCGCAGGCCGCAGGCAGGCAATTCTGGGGACCCCCGTTCCCAGAACGCCGACAGTAGCCCCGGGGCCCAAGGCGCGCTCGGACTTGGCTTAACAGCGAAGCGAAGTGCGGAGCGCCGCGGGCCCCAACAGCCTGTGGCCTTGGTCGTCGCGTGGCGGTTGATTGGACGTGGGCGTCTCCGCTTCCCCACGCTGCCTCAACAACTGCCCGTCTGATAAAAGGATGGCCTGGGTTAGGCTTAGCTTCATTGCTCTCATTCGTCTTGCTCCAGATCCCCTTTCTTGCTCTTGCCCTCCTGCTTCCGAAATCTCCAGAACCGCCTCATCCTTTCTCCTCCATCGAGCAATGGCACCCCGCAAGACCGCGACCGAGGCTCCATCGGCCTGGTACTCGCCGGCTCTGGATCCCCCCAATATGACAGAGAAGAATCTCGCCCTCACGCGCCTGATGATGGTGGCGCAAGGCAGCGAGATGGGGGAGACTGTGCTCCGACCCGGCTCCGCCCAGCCGGAGGACAAGGGGAGCACCTTCTATCCCTTCTTCATGAGCGCCGTCATCGCTGGCCTGGTGCCTCCTTTCTCCGAGTTCTTCTATGCTGTCCTCCGCCATTATAAGCTGTAGGCTCTGCATCTCGATCCCAACTCTGTTCTTCTCCTGTCGATTTTCGCCTACTACTGTGAGGCGCACGTCGGGGTGATGCCTTCCGTGGCCTTGCTGCGCCACTTCTTCTTCCTCCGAGTCACCGTCGCGCATGCCTCTGCGTGCGCCGGCTTTGTCGCGTACTCCAAAGCCAACGCGATCTCGAAGGTCGGGAAGAGGGCCGATGGCTTCCGGCGCAAGTGGGTCATGCTGGATGCCGGATGCATCAACTCCCGGCTGGCGCTGCCCACGGGGCAGCCCTAGGTCGACGAGGCATGGTCCCCTGCGAAGTTTGACGACCGGCGGGCGAGGCTGGTGCTGGAGAAGATGAACGCCAACCTGAGGCGTAGCAACATGAAGTCAACGAAGCTGACCGGGGCCACGCTCCTGAGGGAGTTCCTGGTGCATCGGGTGGCCCCACTTCAGGCGCACTTGCGCCCATTGTGGAGGCTCGAGGATGCGGACGCCGATCTCCGCCTGAACTCGGAGGCCCTGGCTGATGAAGATCTAACCGTGACTCTCCGCTTCCTGGTCAGGGAGGACGTGGCAAGCCTGAAGGGCGCTCCTGTCCCCTTGTTCCTTTGCGAAGACTGGGAGTGGGTGGTGGACGCCATGCCCACCTTCGACGGGGACAGTCTGGTGCCGGCGGTGCCTCCGGAGGGCCAGGCGGCGGTGACGACGGTGGATTTGTCCTCCGATGATTCTGGCGGGGGAGAGGAGGAAGATGATGATGAGGAGGAGGAGCGCGACTCGGAGGCGACCACCGAGGAGACGGGGGAGACTTCCCCCTGGCGCAGGTCCAATGTCCTCCGCTCCATGCCGGACGACGACGAGGCCGACCCCAGGCGAGGGGGAGAGGACCCGCCCGTGATCCCGAATAAGGATAGGTCGGGGCTGATCTCCCGAGGGTCTACTCCGGCCCCTGTGCTGCCCGAAGCCAGCTCCAGCCCTTCTGGTGCGCCTTCTTCTGCTGCCGGACCTCCCGAGGCTGCGCCCCGCAAGAGGCTCTCGGGGTTTAAGCTCGGCAGGAGGCCGTTGGAGCTCGCCGCGACTAACCAGTAAGTACTCGAACTCTGCTTTGCTCTTATTTTTGCTGTCAGGGCTTGACATCCTCCATTGTTTGGGTAGGCCGCCGCCTGCGGCGAAGAGGCTGAAGGGGTACATGGCGGCTCCGCTTGGGGCAAGCACGTCTGTTGTGGCCGTGCCTTCGCCTGCAGGAAAGGGAGGCAGTGGAGCTCGCACCTCCCCTGCCCGGTCGTCCTCGCGAGGCTAGGAGAGACGCTCTAGCAGGGGCTAGCCCCCCGTGGCCCTGCTGACTCTGGAGGCACTAGCGCTTGATGTTGTCGCCGAGGTTGCCAGGGCTCAGGAGCTCCCGGCCTCCCAAGCGGTGATCACGCTGCCGTCTTCTCCTCCTGCTCCACTGGCTCCCGACTCCTCTGCCTCCTCCGCCGCCTTGGACCGTGCCGCTGATGAGCTGAGTCGGCTGCGAGAAGATCTCCAGGGCGCCAACCCCCGCCTGGTGGCCGAGTGTCGGTGTCAAAACCGATGGATCTCGGGTAGGGGGTCCCGAACTGTGCGTCTAAGGCTAATGGTAACATGAGGCAGGGGACACGATGTTTTACCCAGGTTCGGGCCCTCTCGATGGAGGTAATACCCTACTTCCTGCTTGATTGATCTTGATGATATGAGTATTACAAGAGTTGATCTACCACGTGATCGTAAAGGCTAAACCCTAGAAGCTAGCCTATGATTATGATTGTTGTTGTCCTACAGACTAAACCCTCCGGTTTATATAGACACCGGAGGAGGCTAGGGTTACACAGAGTCAGTTAGAGAGAAGGAAATCTATATATCCGAATATCCAAGCTTGCCTTCCACGCAAAGGAGAGTCCCATCCAGACACGGGACGAAGTCTTCAATCTTGTATCTTCATAGTCCAACAGTCCGGCCAAAGTATATAGCCCGGCTGTCCGAGGACCCCTTAATCCAGGACTCCCTCAGTAGCCACTGAACCAGGCTTCAATGACGACGAGTCCAGCGCGCGGATTGTCTCCGGCATTGCAAGGCGGGTTCCTTCTCCGGATACTCCATAGAAGATTTTGAACACAAGGATCATGTCCGGCTCTGCAAAACAAATTCCACACACCACCGTAGAGAGTACAATATTCCACAAATCTAATCTGCTGACAGCATGACATCACGCCACGGTCCGGTCATTATTCGAACCGTTTTTCCCAACCAGCTACTGCACGTAATGCGAGGCGGTTCTCTTGACACGTCTTGTCGAAGCAGAGATCGTGTCCCCTTATCACGGGATTCTCATCAATACGGGTATGGGTAACCCAACCGCACCATCAATCGTGGCGTTTGGGAAATAAGCGATTTTTACGGGCAAGTGGGGAGGCACACAGTTTCTACCGCCTTTTATAAAAAGATAAGGATTCTCCTCTTTCTCCCACGCCTCCTTCCTTCTTCGCTCATCCATTCTCGCACGCTCGAGCTCCAGCGCCCCAGTTCTCACCCTCTCTGCATAGTCAAACATGTCCGGAGCGGGAGGCAAGTGGATGGCCTCCTCCGTTAAGGAGGACATTACGAAGCTCCGGGCGGCCGGATACTTGGCCGCAGACATTGCGCACCGGCTTCCGGACGCATGGCAGATCATCCCGACTCCGGGACCCCACGAGAGGGTCGTGTTCCTCGCCCACTCCATCCGCGGACTAGGATTCCCCCTCCACCCATTTGTCCGCGGGCTCATGTTCTATTACGGGCTAGATTTTCATGATCTGGCCCCTAATTTCATCCTCAACATCTCGGCGTTTATCGTCGTGTGCGAGGCTTTTCTCCGCATCAGGCCCCACTTCGGCCTGTGGCTGAAGATCTTCAATGTGAAGCCGAAGATAGTGGTCGGCCAGTAGGCGGAGTGTGGAGGCGCCATGGTGGGCAAGATGCCCAGCGTCACCTGGCTCGAAGGCTCCTTTGTGGAGACCGTGAAGGGGTGGCAATCGGGGTGGTTCTACATCACCGAGCCGCGCGGCGCCAACTGGGTGGCGGCCCCCAAATTCTGATCCGGCATCCCCGTGCGGCTCACCTCCTGGAAGAAGAAGGGCCTAACCTGGGGCGCGTCCGCGGAGCTGACCGGGCTCCAAAACCGCATCAAAAACATGACAACCAAGAAGATTAAGCTTGTCAACGTGGTCCAGGTCATGCTATTTCGCCGAATTCTCCCGTGTCAAAGACGGGCGTTCAACCTGTGGGAGTTCGACGCTGCCCAACACCAGACACTGCAAGAGCTCTTTGACACGACGCGCAAAGATATCTGGAAGGTGTTGTTCAAGGCCATCGAAGCTCCTCCTCCCACCACCGAGGACCGTGGACTCAACGCCAAGCGCCATGCCAATGCGGTAAGCATTCTGTATTTCGCAAGATGTGCCTTTCCTCAATGTATTCGTGGGAGGAACTTAAGCCACCATACTGATCTAACAGGATTATGTGGCAACGGCGGAGTGGATCGACTGTCCGGCTCCGTTGCCTGAAGATCCAGCAACCGCTCTCCTGACAGAGATGCTGGTTCCGGCGCCCTATGAGGTGCCGGAGAAGAAGGCCAAGAAGAAGGCCACGGGGACCAGGAAAAGTCTCCGGCGCAAGGTGGTGTCGGACTCATCGTCCGAAGACACCGAGGTGCACTCCTCCAACGATAATGAGGAGGAGGAAGAGGAAAACCCTCTCCCCCAAATCGAGGGGGAGAAGAAAAGGAAGGTCACCCCTTCCGGGGAGGCCGAAGGGTCCAAGAAGGGAAGGACCCTCCCTCCGGACCACTCCACAACCGCCGCATACAGCAAGGAGGAGTGGCTACCCAGGGCCAAGCCCCTGGCAAAGTCGTAAGTATTCGGATGCCATAATACCTCTTGTACGTTTTTAGCTTTATGACTTCTTATTATGTCAAGATTTGCTTGTACAGTCCGTCCAAAGCCCACATCGGCTCGTCCTCCTCGGATGGGTCCTTGAGCTCGTCGGAGATGAACAGCTATTCGCTCCCGACGGCTTCTACTCCCTGTCCCGCGGATGACATCGAGGTGTTATCTCAGAGGATACCGGTCCAGGAGGAGGTAGTCCTGGAGACGCCTCAAGGCGAGACTCCCGATGTCGGGCTCATGGGGGGGGGGGAAGATCCTCATGGATTCGGATAAGGGGGCCGCAGCAAGCTTGGCCCCCAGCCGGATACTGCGCCGAAACCTCCAGTGGTTCCGGATTCAGACAGGCAGCCCCCCGCCAAGGGGGGGCGAGCCATCTGTGCCGGTGACCTCTGTCCATCCAGAGGCATCGGATAACTTGGTGCAAGCGCTTCAGAGCGCTTCCCTTGATGAAGGACACCGTACTCTTATGAGTACGGTGATTGCGAAGGTTCAGTCCGCCAAAAACGGATTGACCGAAGCCTGCGGCAGCCTCCTGACAGGCTTTGAGGTAAGTGATTTAAATTATGAGAAAGTATCACAGCATAGACAGTAGCCCTTGATGCTCTGTTTGGTATTCGGGAAGAGAAGCCTAACAGAGGATCAAATATTATTCCCAGGAGTCTAATCATGTTATATCTATGTGAATAAGCAGGCGTCGCTGCTGGCCGCTGCCGCCGCTACTGCGGAGGTCTTTGGACTGAGGTAGAGCCTGGGGTGGGCCGAAGAAGAGCTCAGCCTCGTGAAGAGGCAGGTCGAGGAGAACAAAGGTAAGCAATACCCCGTCTGAATGTTATATAAAGGAAAAAATCGTGGATGCTAATAGAAGCATGATAAATTTTACTAGGGGCCACGACCGAAGTGGCAGCCCTTAAGAAGGCGCTGTCCGAGGCCAAAAACAAAGCGGCCAAGGAGCGCACCGAGCACGAAAAACAAGAGGCGCGAGTTGATGAGGTCCAGCAAGAGCTTCAGGACTTCGTCAAAAAATTCGAGTCCTTGGAGCGTGACTCCAAGACGCAAGAGTCGGAGCTTGTGAAGGCCCATCAGAGCGCACTAGACGCTAAGGCTGAAGCCTAGAAGGCCCTCCAGGAAATTGAGGCGGCCAAGAAGATAGCTGCGGGTAAGGCTTTCATTATGCAAAACAAGCATGTGAAGGAGACTTTCCTTTTACTTACCCGAATTTGGAGCTCTCTAGGAGCATTCGCAGATCTGCCACGCAGCATCTCTGATGCCGCAGAGTTCTACCGGGCTGAGGAGGGGAGCTCGACGGAGAAGCTGTTTTGGTCCCAGTATATTGGGGCCGAACATCCGATGCCCTTGAGCGACAAGATAAAGCAATTGGTCGAACTTCACAAGGCGGCTGAACTGGCCATGAAGGACTTCATAGTCCGGCTGTGGCCTGGCGAGCCCTTGCCCAGCAGCTACTTCGGCTTTGTCAAACGGATGGTGAATGCCTGCCTGCGGCTTGAAGTCGTTAAGCGGTCCGTCTGCATTGAGGGTGTATGGAGGGCCTTGGCCCGTGCGAAGGTGCACTGGGGGAAGATGGACGCCGAGAAGCTGGTAACAGAGGGGCCGCCGAAGGGCAAGGAGCATCGCCACCCCGAATAGTACTATGACAATGTCATTAAGGGTGCCCGCCTTGTGGCGGATGAATGTATGAAGGATGTGATATTTGAATGAATGTACTCATGTCATCCTGTATTATGAAAACCAGTTCATGTGCGCTATGTAGCGCTTGTTAATTTAAAATATTACCTTCCGTGCGGCCGTTTAAATTTTTTTAAGAGTTGGCCAGTCGTCGGCTTCCGCCCCCATGTAACTAGTACTGGGGTGTTCGGGAGAAATATAAACACTCTTTATCCAAGTTTTTGGTCCTTTTAAGGAGGTGTTTAGCGCCACGAACGAGGCAATAAGACTATACGGCTTTATCGCCCTCACTTAGCCATAGAAGTCTACAATTTTAAATTTTGGCGAAGCCCCTAGTATCCGGAAAGCCGGACTCGGGGCTCTATGCATGCCTAAATCGGATGAGGCCAATTCCTTGCCTGAAGCGGAAAAAATCTTTAAGGATTTAAGACCTCTCGAACAGCAACCAGCTCTCGTCTTATCATGACAGTCAGTTTTCGGCTTTCTTTACTGAGGTGCTCGTCTGGAAGAACCGGGACACAATCGCAGTAGTTCTCCCTGCGCTACCTTAGCCGATATAACGAAACGTAAGGTACCAAAACATAGGAGCCGGGCAAACCAAACTATTGACCAAAGACATGATTCGGAGCTGATGCATATAGTGCTATAAGTTCGGGGTGCCGCACTGTCTAAAATGTTCGGACTTGTCTTGCCAGGTTATGGGGTACTGAAGCCCCTGAAAAACTGGTCGTACCAAAATGCACGGGTATAATAAATAAGCAGTAGAGAAAAAAGGGGGTAAATAAACGTAATAGCAAGCTAACGCTGTATACTATTTTCCCTTGTTATTCAAATGATACATCAAAGCGTACATATACAAGTAGTGCGATAAGCAGAATAGTACTGTTTGACACATCCTGACCAGGAGCGGTAGTATGTGGGTATGTAAAACAGGTATAACGATCGTTATCAGAGACCACCTGAGGATTCCCTCGTACGCCAAAGCTTCTTGTCCTCCTGGTGTGTCCGTCCTGCTATGTGTCCAATAGCCGGTCTTTTGGAAGAGTCTCCTGAAGATAGGGACCTAAAAGAAAAAAGGGGTGCAAGGATGCGTGGGTCCTGGGGTGGTCGAACCGCATTGTGGACCGTGTCATGGCCGTGCCTCCGCCTATGCCCAGGGTATTTTGAGTGCGTAGTTGTGTACGCGCGACACGAATGTCGCCGCTTGACTGGGACGAGGGCAGAGGCCGAATTGCTAGTCGAGCTCTGGGCGTGCCGGACGATCCTATTGCGGAGTACTCCGGACTCGCTTGACGGTATCCGGGTTCTTTATCGCCGAATTGACTGTTTGCCTAAGAAGGTTGTTTTGTACTTCCGCCGCGAGGGCCGCGTTGTGCTCCTCCGTGCGAAGCGAGCGCTCTGTGTTTCCATTAACTGTGATAACCCCGCGAGGTCCCAGCATTTTGAGCTTGAGGTATGCATAATGTGGTACCGCATTGAATTTGGCGAATGCGGTTCGTCCTAGCAGTGCATGATAGCCACTGCAGAAGGGGACGATGTCGAAGATTAACTCCTCGCTTCGGAAATTGTCCGGAGATCCGAAGATCACTTCCAATGTGATTGAGCCTGTACAACAGGCCTCCACACCGGGTATGACACCCTTGAAGGTGGTTTTTGTGGGCTTGATCCTTGAGGGGTCGATGCCCATTTTGCGCACTGTATCCTGATAGAGCAGGTTAAGGCTGCTGCCACCGTCCATGAGGACTCGTGTGAGATGGAATCCGTCAATGATCGGGTCAAGGACCAATGCGGCCGAACCGCCATGACAGATACTGGTAGGATGGTCCCTGTGATCGAAAGTGATCGGACAAGAGGACCATGGGTTAAATTTTGGGGCAACTGGCTCCATCGCATAGATGTCCCTTAGTGCACATTTTCGTTCCTGCTTGGGGATATGGGTTGCGTATATCATATTCACTGTTTTCACCTGGGGAGGGAATTTTTTCTGTCCTCCCGTGTTTGGCGGTCGGGGCTCCTCGTCGTTGTTGCTATGCAGTCCCTTTTCCTTGTTTCGGGCATTTAACTTGCCGGCCTGTTTAAACACATAGCATTCCCTGTTGGTGTGGTTGGCTGGTTTATCGGGGGTGCCGTGAATTTGACATGAGCGATCGAGTATGCGGTCCAATCTGGACGAGCCTGGACTATTTCTTTTGAATGCCTTTTTCTGCTGTCTGGATTTAAAGCCTCTGAATCCGACATTGACTGCCATGTTGTCACGCCCAATATGCGATACTATCCTAAAGAGACTCGAAGGTCCCACCAAGGATAGAACCGCATATTGATACGCTTTTGCAAGGTGGATATCATTACATCAACATTACATAATAGATGGGGTTACATACAATAGGCATACAATGCCACATGAATACAACATCATCATACATAAGAGCAACATCCGACTACGGATGAAACACAAACAAAAACTCAAACGACATCCACCCTGCTAGCCCAGGCTGCCGACCTGGAACCTATCCCCTGATCGAAGAAGAAGCAGAAGAAGAAGTCCAAAACAAGTAAACATCGTTCTCGCGTCATGATCATCATTTTACCTGTACCTGCAACTGTTGTCGTAGTAATATGTGAGCCACGAGGACTCAGCAATCCCATTACCATGGTTATCAAGACTAGCAAAGCTTAAAGGGTAAGGAAAGGGTAAAGTGGTGAGGTTGCAGTAGCGACTAAGCATGATATGGTGGCTAACATACGCAAATAAGAGCGAGAAGAGAAGCAAACAGAACGGTCATGAAGCTAGCAATGATCAAGAAGTGATCCTGAACTCCTACTTACGTCAATCATAACCCAAAACCGTGTTCACTTCCCGGACTCCGCTGAAAAGAGACCATCACGGCTACACACACGGTTGATGTGTTTTAATTCGAATCTGGTGTCAAGTTATCTACAACCGGACATTAACAAATTCCCATCTGCCACATAACCGCGGGCACGGCTCTCGAAAGTTTATACCCTGCAGGGGTGTCCCAACTTAGCCGATGACAAGCTCTCACGGTCAACGAAGGATATTCCTTCTCTCAGGAAGACCCGATCAGTCTCGGAATCCCAGTTTACAAGACATTACGACAATGGTAAAACAAGACCAGCAAAGCCACCCGAATGTGCCGACAAATCCTGATAGGAGCTGCACATATCTCGTTCTCAGGGCACACCGGATTGTCCAAACTTCCGATAGGCCAGCCCAGAGTTGCCCCTGGTGACCACCGGCGGCTGACAGGTTGGACCAACACTCACGACGAGCACTGGCCCGGGGGGGGGGGGGTAAATTGTGGCGCCCGGATAATTAAGCTACAGTGAACCTCTGCTAACGATGCCACGTCACCTCGATTACTGATGCTAATCTCGCGTTAGTTCGAAACCGATTCAAATTCAAATTCAAAATCAAGCAAACAATAAAAGTTTTCAAATATTAAAACTAAAATGTTCAGGGTGAGCCAAATAATGCATAGGTAAGTATGGTGGAGAAACCACATTTTTAGAAAAGGTTTAATACTCTAAAAATATTTTAAACAATAGCAAAAACAATTAGTTAAATGCCTTTTACAATTAATAAAATATTAAACTATTTTATTTTTGTCACCAAACTCTTTTGTGGCATTGGGGTATGTTGAAACACTAAATTAGATGCTAATTATATATTTTTATACAAAATTAAAACAAATTGTAAATTAAAAGAAAATAAATAAAAAAAGAGAGAAAAAGGCCTTCCCCAGCTGGGCCGACCCAGCTGGCCACCAGGCCAAGCCCAGCCGGCCTCCCCCTAGGCCACAACCCACTTGTCCACTAGGCCGGCCCACCTACCCCACCCTCCTGCTCCTCCCTGTTCACGAGAGGTGCTGGCACGCATCCGACCACCATGGCTGTGGCTGTGAGTGCGTGGCGTCCATCCCGCGATTCCCCGTCGTCTATAAGGCGGGCCCGACGCCCTCGTCCCTCCCTTGACGAACCCTAGCGCCCTACCCCCTCTCCCCTTTCCTCCTCTCGCCGCCACTCTCTCCCGAGCGCACAACCGTCGCGACCATCGTCGCACCTTCCTCGTCCCCGTGGCGACCGGCCACCGCTAGCCATTCCAAGGCGTCCAGAAGAACCCCCGGGCTCGTCGCCGTCGTCTACAGCACCGGATTGGCATCGGGAACCCCTACAGTGCCACCATCGCTTTGTTCCCCTCCGCCTCGGCCGTCGTCGTTCCTCGGCGAACACCACTGCTCCGGTCCTCCCCGAGCCCGCCTCGAGCTCCTAGGGCGTCCCCGGGACTTCTCGTCAACTCTGTGAGCACCAGCGCACGCTCCCCTCTGCTTCCCCCTCTGTTTTACTATCGTGGCTAGCCCCGTCGTCGCGCTCGCGAGCTTGCTGCCGCCGTTCGTGTCGCCACCGTTAGCCCCGCTCGCGCCCAAGCCATGTACCGTACTCCTCGGTCTCGTACGGGTCTAGCAAGACCACTGGCTCACTCGCTCTCCCACTACAGAGATGGGCTCGTCCAGCTCCCGCAGCCGCACTACTCGTCGTCCTCGCATCGGAGCTCAATTCCCGCGCCCTGGCCTTGCCTCCCCGCTCACCGCTACGACTGTTGCTGGTTGCGCTTGCCCGCCGTGACTCCCCCGCGCGAGCTCGCCCCTCCGCGCGCGATTGCGCAGCCCCGCGCCCGTCCCTCATGCTCCCATGCCGCGCCGCTCTCCGCCGATCCGGCGGCCCCCGTCTGCGCGCGGGCGTAGCCCCTGCCGGCTGCGCCTCTGCCATATTGGGCAGGCCCTGTTAATTGGGGGTTAGATTAGCACTAACCCCCCCTAGTTAGCCAGTAACAGGGGGCCTCGCCCCCTAAAACGTTTTTTTAAAAAGAAAAAAAATAATTAAAATAATAATAATAATTACTTAATTAATTAAGTTAATATAAGAATAATTAATTAACCTAAACACCTATTTAATTAACTAAACCTATTTAGTTAGCCTAAGCCTATGACATGTAGGACCCACTCGTTAGATTGACCCAGTCAATGCACTGTTGGCTGCTGGCGTCATGATGACGTCAGCATACACTATTCTGGATAATGTTGATTTAAAATAATTAAATAAATTTTAAAACTGATTAAATTTTTTAAAATTAATATAAAATAAACCGTAGCTTGGATGGAAAAACTTTGAACATGAAAGTTGCTCAGAACAATGAGACGAACCCGAACACGCGACCCGTTCGTCCGCCACGAGTCCCTAGCATAGCGAACCTGCAACATTTCACCTCCGGTTCATCTGGCCGAAAACGTGAAACACCGGGGATACTTTACCGGATGTTTCCCCCTTTCGCCGGTATCACCTACTACCGCATTGGGGCACACCTAGCACCGCGTATTGCCATGTTACGCTTTGTGATGCTTTGATTGCTCTGTTATTTATTGTGTTCCTCCTCCGTTACTTCTTTCCGGTAGACCCCGAGACTACCGGCGACCCCTAGTTCGACTACGGAGTTGACGACCCCTCCTTCTTGCCAGAGCAACCAGGCAAGCCCCCCCTTTGATCACCAGATATCGCCTATTCTTCTCTCTACTGCTTGCATTGGAGTAGTGTATCATGTTACTGTTCGGTTACTCCTATTCTGTTGCATATCCTGTCATTGTTGCTACAGTCATTGATACCTTACCCGCAATCCTAAATGCCTAGTATAGGATGCTAGTTTATCATCATTGGCCCTACATTCTTGTCAGTCTGCCTTGCTATACTATCGGGCCGTGATCACTCGGGAGGTGATCATGGGTATATACTATACATATATACATACTATACAGATGGTGACTAAAGTCGGGTTGGCTCGAAGAGTACCCGAGAGTGATTCACGGATTGGGGGCTGAAAGGACCTTTGTCTTGACGGCCCTCTGTGTGGATCTTTGTGGCGGAGCGACAGGGCAGGTTGAGACCACCTAGGCGAGAGGTGGGCCTGGCCCTGGTCGACGTTCGTGGTTGCTTCATAATAACACGCTTAACGAGATCTTGGTATTTGATCTGAGTCTGGCCATTTGGTCTATACGCACTAACCAACTACGTGGGAAAGATATGGGCACTCAACGTCGTGGTATCAACCGAAGCCTTCTTGACGTCAGCGACGGAGCGGCGCGCGCCGGATTGGACTGGAACGCCTGCTCTTGTATTAGGGGGCTAGGTCTGCTTCCGGCCGCCCTCGCAACGTGCAAGTGTGCAATGGGCGATGGGCCCAGACCCCTGCGCGCATAGGATTTAGACCGGCGTGCTGACCTCTCTGTTGTGCCTAGGTGGGGCTGCGACGTGTTGATCTTCCGAGGCCGGGCATGACCCAGGAAAGTGTGTCCGGCCAAATGGGATCGAGCGTGTTGGGTTATGTGGTGCACCCCTGCAGGGAAGTTTATCTATTCGAATAGCCATGTCCCTCGGTAAAAGGACGACCCGGAGTTGTACCTTGACCTTATGACAACTAGAACTGGATACTTAATAAAACACACCCAGACAAGTTGCACAGACAACCCGGTGATCGCTTTTCCACAGGGCAACGAGGGGAGGATCGCCGGGTAGGATTATGCTATGTGATGCTACTTGGAGGACTTCAATCTACTCTCTTCTACATGCTGCAAGACGGAGGCTGCTAGAAGTGTAGTCTTCGATAGGACTAGCTATCCCCCTCTTATTCTGGCATTCTGCAGTTCAGTCCACCAATATTGCCTCTTTACACATATACCTATGCATATGTAGTGTAGATCCTTGCTTGCGAGTACTTTGGATGAGTACTCACGGTTGCTTTTCTCCCTCTTTCCCCCCTTTCCCTTCTACCTGGTTGTCGCAACCAGATGCTGGAGCCCAGAAGCCAGACGCCACCGTTGATGATGACTCCTACACCGGAGGTGCCTACTACTACGTGCAGGCCGCTGACGACGACCAGGAGTAGTTTAGGAGGATCCCAGGCAGGAGGCCTGCGCCTCTTTCGATCTGTATCCCAGTTTGTGCTAGCCATCTTATGGCAACTTGTTTAACTTATGTCTGTACTTAGATATTGTTGTTTCCGCTGACTTGTTTATGTCGAGCACTTGTATTCGAGCCCTCGAGGCCCCTGGCTTGTAATATGATGCTTATATGACTTGTTTTACTTTTAGAGTTGTGTTGTGATATCTTCCTGTGAGTCCCCGATCTTGATCGTACACGTTTGCGTGCATGATTAGTGTACGATTGAATCGGGGGTGTCACATAAATAAAGATGACCGCCGGGCTCCGGAAACCCAAGGGAAAAAGGGCTAGGTGAGGCAAATGGTAAAACCAAGGTTGGGCCTTGCTGGAGGAGTTTTATTCAAAGCGAACTGTCAAGGGGGTCCCAAAAATCACCCAACCGTGTAAGGAACGCAAAATCCGGGAACATAATACCGATATGATGGAAACTAGGTCAGCAAGAGTGGAACGAAACACCAGGCATAAGGCCGAGTTTTCCACCCTTTACCAAGTATATAGATGCATTAATTAAATAAGAGATATTGTGATATCCCAACATAATCCTGTCCATCATAGAGCAATCTTCAACTTCACCTGCAACTAACAATGCTATAAGAGGGGCTGAGCAAAAGCGGTAACATAGCCAAGCAATGGTTTGCTAGGAAGGGTGAAAAGGTTAGAGGCTGACATGGCAATTTGGGAGGCTTGAAGAGCAAGTGATAGGTAGCGCAGCAATGCGATAGAACAAAGCAACTAGCATAGCAATGATAGTAGTGAGATCCAAGGTGACAGTCATCTTGCCTGAAATCCCGCAAGGAAGAAGAACGAGTCCATGAAGAAGATGAAGCCACGAAGATGAACCAAGCGTAGACGAACGAATCCTCACGATCGCAACGAAATGGGAACTATCGAGAAGAAGCACACAACATGGTAAAAACATCACACATATACATGACATGATGCTCAACCAAGTATGATGCAAGACAAGACTACATGAAGCTACTCATGGCAAGATATGATGCAAACAAGAGGAACACATCAAAGCAAGTTTAAATGAGGCCGGAAACAACATGTAACAATTCCGGTAAGTCCTCATATGCAAATTTAGAAATTGGTCCAGAACTGAATAAACCTTATGTTCAAGTTGTTAAACAGCAAGTTCAGATGCACCAAGATGATCTACATGAGATTCTAGTCAAGTTACATATAAAGTTCATTTAATTCGGAGCTACGTGCTAGAAGATATGAGCAAAACAAGTTAAACATGACATTGATGCAAAATGCATCCAAACATCAAGCAAAAACCTCAAAAAAAGGATGCAACATGTTAATATGGAACTACATGCAATTCTAAGCAAATTTCATATAGAGCACACTCAAAACGGAGCAACGATTCAACACATACACTCTATACAAGTTTAAAGGACAAACTGTCCAAAACAGCAAGTAGGCATCTTACAAGCATCAAAACAATATGCTACAGCATCTCAACGTGAAAACAAAAGGCATGGGCATGAAGTACAGGTAAAGCATGACAAAACATGAACACTGATCTATCTCCATAAATCAATATAACATGCTCAAAAGTACATGGCAAGATTGCAAATAATAACAGTTTCAGACTTGGCAGAAATAACATCAGGTTGCAATGTTTAGAGCTATCAAACAACATGCTACAGGAACTTAACATGGCAAACAAAGGCATGGCGTGCTAATAATAAAGACAAAGAACAAAACACCCTTACTGAACTAATTCCAAAGATCAACAGAAAAGATGGTAGGGTCCATGCAAATATGGCAAATGATATGACAGATTCATACATGGCAGGAACAACAATAAGTAGGCATGTTGGTGAGCTTGTACCACTCACCACAGAGAAATACATGGCATGTCAAGGTGACCAATAGTAAGATGGCATATTTATGAAGCTAAGCATGGCAAGAGAAAGTTCATATGGTGCACCGATCACTAGCAAAGCCCATGGCAAAACTGAACTTAATGTTAACAGGCTGACAGCAATATTATTTAGCAAGTTTGGAGCAAGATAACAACAAGTTACAGCAGGCTATAAATGCAACCAGGGGCATGAATGGCTATAGCATGACATGTATAACAAAACATCCTTAGTGAACATCTCCAGATTATGCATAGAATGACTTGTAGCAGCAGGTTTACCTAGCATCATGATATAGCAGAAACAGTCTAGCAAAACAGTAACAGCAAGTACCCTACTTCACGAGCTCGATGCACTCACTACAAGATTCACAAAAATACATGGATTGCACAATGTGAAGATGGCATGATGTAGACCAAAACTCATGTAGACATCAAGCTCATAGGATGAACAAACAAAATGCAATGAAAAAGACAAAACAGCAAGTTATAACAGTTTCAGCAGGTTAACATCATTTAGCATTCTTGCAACGATGATAAGGGCATCAAGGTTAACTCCAATGAACATGGCACAATGGAACGAAATGAAGAGCATCTCAAAATGAACATTTTGATATATTATATGCATGAAACGGAGTAGCACTCATGGAGTTATGGCATGTCAAAGGTAGCATCAGAATGTTAGAAAACAAGGACTTAGCAGAAATATACCCTCGCGAAAAGTCAACCCGGGACAAGGAGATCCCGGGATGGAGCGGATCCAGGCACGCGGGAGCGTTTGGTTGGCGGGCCTGGAGGATCTGGTCCCGGTTGGCACAGACTTCGAGGTTCGCCGGGGAGCTCGTCGGAGTTGGCCGAGGAGAGGTCCGGCGAGGCGGGGACGGGGCGCTCCGGGTGGATCTCGCCGGATCTGGCCCGGGGTGAGACGTGACGGCGACGGGGAGGCGCAGGGAGGCGGCGCGACAATGTGGACTCCGGGCGGCGGC
>NC_057795.1:339880784-339899928 GCF_018294505.1 Triticum aestivum
CCCCGTGGGCCGGAGGCGGCGGCTGGCGGCGGAGGGCCACGTGGTGCTTCCTGGTTGGTGGAGGGCGGCGGACCGGACGCGTCCGGTGACGGGGTGAACATGTCCGGTGGCGGAGGGGGGTTGATCTAGGGTTAGAGGAGGATTGGTCCGAAATTTTCGGGGGAGAAGACATATATATAGGTAGAGGGAGCTAGGAGAGTCCAAATGAGGAGCGGTTTTCACCCACACGATCGTGATCGAACGATCGAGAGCATGAAGGGGGTTTGGATGGGTTATTGGGCCACTTTGGAGGGGTGTTGGGCTGCACACAAAAGAGGCCTTTGCGGTTACCCGGTTAACCGTTGGTGTACCAAGGCCGCTTGGCAAACCTCGGTCCATTCCGAGAACGTTTAACACCCGCTCACAACAAGAGACAAAAGGGCGACGCCGGAGGACATCGAAGTGTCAGATTGCAAAACGGATAACGGGGAAAATGCTCGGATGCATGAGACGAACACGTATGCAAAATGAGATGCATGATGACATGGCAAAATGCAAAACGCAAGCAAAAGACATGGCAATGACGGCGAATAACTGGAAGACACCTGGCGCATCGAATCCGGGGCGTTACACGTGTCTTCGGCGTTGTCGCCATTATTGCGACGCTTGTGTTTATTTCTTCACGGCTTGCCGTTGCTATCCTTGGCGTCTGATTCGCCTGAGTTTTTGGGTGTGATGTTGCTACGAGCCAGCGAGCTGTCCTCGCCCGCGCAGAAGAGGGCCATGAGTGTCGTGAGGGCTACCATGGACTTTGGCTTCTCTTGGCCGAGATGTCGGGTGAGCCATTCGTCGCGGATGTTGTGCTTGAAGGCTGCTAAGGCTTCAGCATCCGGACAGTCGACAATTTGGTTCTTTTTAGTTAGAAATCGAGTCCAGAATTTCCTGGCTGACTCTCCGGGCTACTAGGTTATGTGACTTAAGTCATCAGCATCCGGTGGTCGCACGTAAGTGCCCTAGAAGTTATCGAGGAACACGTCTTCCAGATCCTCCCAACTACCAATGGAGCTTGCTGGCAGGCTATTCGGCCAATGCCGAGCCGATCCTTTGAGCTTAAGTGGTAGGTACTTTATGGCATGTAAGTCCTCGCCGCGGGCCATGTGGATGTGGAGAAGAAAATCTTCGATCCATACCACGGGGTCTGTTGTGCCATCATATGATTCAATGTTTACGGGTTTAAACCCTTCTGGGAATTCATGATCCATAACTTCATCAGTGAAGCATAGGGGGTGTGCGGCGCCTCTATGCCGGGCTACATCCCGACGTGGTTCAAATGAATCCGGTCTATTGTATTCGGCCCGGCCGAACTTTGGTATATTGTATCCGGTGTGACGATCATCGTCACGTCTTGTGGCACGCCCCCGTGATCCGTAGATCGATCTTGACTATCCTGCTTTGTTTTCCAATACATCTCGTAGGTCCTTCGTGTAGCCCCGGGCCTTGGTGTTATTGTTTGATTGGCCACAGGGTGCGGTCTAAACTTCGGGCTGGTACGCCGTTTTGTCGCGACCACGGGGTGGCCGGTCAGCCGCATCATGAGCTGGTAGCGTGGGCTTTAAAGCCTCCTCCTCAAGTTGAGGTAGCAGCCTGCGCTTTGGGTAGCTTTTGCTAGGGCGCTCGAGTCCGTATTCCTCGGCAGCCAGGACCTCGGTCCATCTGTCAGTTAGCAGATCTTGATCAGCTTGAAGCTGTTGCTGCTTTTTCTTTAGGCTTTTTGCAGTGGCTATAAGCCAGCGTTTGAAGCGCTCCTGCTCGACGGGATCCTCAGGCACAATGAATTCTTCGTCGCCAAGGCTCACTTCGTCTTCGGAGAGAGGCATGTAATTATTGTCCTTGGATTCTCCATCAGTTACCTGTTCTTTAGGGCTAGCTTGCCCATCCTCTTGCTCGGCCTGCTCGAAGCCTGGCTGGGCAGGATTGTCTTCGTCTTCGGCACCATCCGGATTGTTATCTCTTGTGCCGGTATCACTATTTTTGCTATGGCGGGGCTTGGAGCGGCGCCGATGACGCCGGTGTCTAGATTGCTTCCCCAAGGGGTTATCTTCCGTTGCCTCATCGCCATTGTTTTGTTTAGGGGTGTCCACCATATAAATATCATATGATGAGGTGGCTGTCCAGCACCCTATAGGCGGTGGTTCCTGTTCTTCTCCTGCATCGTCGTCCATACCGTTGATGTCTTTGGAGTCGAAGTCAAGCACGTCGGTTAAATCATCGACAGTGGCTATAAAGTGGGTGGTGGGTGGGGGACGAATTTCTTCGTCGTCCGCTCCCCACTCGAGCCGGACATAGTTCGGCCAAGAGTCTCCTGACAAGGAAAGAGACCTTAATGAGTTTAGCACGTCACCCAAGGGCGAGTGCTGAAAAATATCCGCGGCGGTGAACTCCATGACCGGTGCCCAATCAGATTCGATAGGTACGGATGCACGCGGTTTGGATCCCGTGGTCAGAGACGAGTCCGAGGGTCTGATGACACTACTCTCACAGGAGGTGGGATAAGTGTTCTGCTCCGACACCGATGAGTGTGCGGTTTCGGTGGCGGGGTCTATCCACCCACCCTCGGAAGGCACGATCTGCTCCGGATTGATTCCCGGCGCCACCGTAGGCGTGATCTCCTGAGTACTGTCCGACGGAAGATCAAAGTCATGCCCGTCGTGACTGTTCGGTGCACTTGTCATGGGCTCAAATCCGTCGAAGATCAAGTCTCCGTGGATGTCGGCAGTATAGTTTAAGCTTCCAAACCCGACCTGATGGCCAGGGGCGTAGCTATCGATCTGCTCCAGATGGCGAAGCGAGTTGGCCCGCAGTACGAAGCCGCCGAATACGAAGATCTGTCCGGGAAGGAAAACCTCCCCCTGGACCGCATCGTTGAAGACGATCGAAGGAGCCATCAAGCCTTACAACGACGGCACAGTGGAACTCTCAATGAAAGCACCAATATCGGTGTCAAAACCGGCAGATCTCGGGTAGGGGGTCCCGAACTGTGTGTCTAAGGCTAATGGTAATAGGAGGCAGGGGACACGATGTTTTACCCAGGTTTGGGCCCTCTCGATGGAGGTAATACCCTACTTCCTGCTTAATTGATCTTGATGATATGAGTATTACAAGAGTTGATCTACCACGAGATCGTAAAGGCTAAACCCTAGAAGCTAGCCTATGATTATGATTGTTGTTGTCCTATAGACTAAACCCTTTAGTTTATATAGACACCAGAGGAGGCTAGGGTTACACAGAGTCAGTTACAGAGAAGGAAATCTATATATCCAAATATCCAAGCTTGCCTTCCACGCAAAGGAGAGTCCCATCCGGACACGGGACGAAGTCTTCAATCTTGTATCTTCATAGTCCAACAATCTGGCCAAAGTATATAGTCTGGCTGTCCGAGAACCCCTTAATCCAGGACTCCCTCACCGGGCGCCTGGAGCTGGTCTCTGGCTAGGTTCGCTCTGACTCCTCCGTCCGAGCGGCGCTGAGCCAGGCTGTGACAGCTTCCGAGGAGGAGAAGCAAGTCACCTCCCAGGCCTTAGCCGCTCGCGACGCGGCGTTGAAGGATGCTTCAAATGTCCGAGGCCACTGCAAGGCGCTGGAGGACGAGCTGCAAGGCCTACGTGACAAGCTCGCCAAGGAGGTTCATGACCGCCAGGCGAAGGAAGAGGAGATGAAGGCCCGGGAAGCCGCCATCGGGGACCGTGACGCCAAGCTCTCTGCTGATCGTGGCCGTCTGAAGACACTGGAGTAGAAGCTGAAGGCGGAGAGGATTGAGTTGGACACCAAGGTGAAGGTCTTGGCCGAGGATCGCGTAGCTTTCACGGATTACGAGGTGAGATCTCGCAAGGCGCTGAAGTCGCTTTATGACGACGGTCTGGAGAAGCCGCTGGCTGGCGCCACGGATGGCCCCGCCAAGCTGTTCCCTTCCTGGTCGAAGTGCTTGAGGAGGTCATGACCGACACCGGCCCCATGGCCGAGGTTGAAGCTCGCGTCCTTTCTTCTGCGGCGTTGACGCGGATTCTCAGCCACGTCTACCTTCGCCACCCCGACGCCAACCTTGATGATCGGCTGGAGCCTGTGGACACTGAGCGCTCCGCTGCTGCTGCTGAGGCCATGAAGGGCCGAGCGGAGGCCTTGCTGGTGAAGTTCCGCACCTTCGCCACTGCGCCCAAGGCAGGTGCTGCTGGTTCCGCGGCCTCGGGAGGTGGAGCTGACAAGCGCGACTCCACCACAAGCGACGGTGCTGCCCAAGGATGATCTCCTCGCGGCTTCTTTCCTGTTTCAACTCCTGCAACATGCACCGTGCCTCGTGGAGGCATTTAAACTTGTGTTTGGTATCGTGAGGACAATTTATGGTCTATAATATTTGCTTCTGAATTTGTGCGATTTTGCGATTTCCTTCCTATTTGCCTTGTGTTCTACGTCGGCAGGGCCCGGCCCCGCGCATACCTCAGCCGCTGTTAGCCCCGACCGGATCACCAGGACGGGACTAAGGAGTGAGGGGCCACGTGGCAAGTTAGGCTCCTGAGTCGTGATGCTCAGGAGTCCCCCTTGATGCTCAATCGACAAATAGGGAGGGGGTGTAGGAGTAGATCTGTCATTCTAAGTCGGCAAGGCCCGGCCCCACGCATACCTCAACCGCTGTTAACCTTTCGGAACTAAGGAGTGAGGGGCTACGTGACCAGTTAGGCTCCTGAATCGCGATGCTCAGGAGTCCCCCTTGACGCTTAAACGGTCTTCTTACCTTGGCTCCGCTCGGGGAGGGGCGCGCGACGACCAGGTCCGAGGGACCTGGCTGGGTGGCGTGCGCTCGGGCATGACCTGGGCGTAGCCCCCTTGTCTAGCCCCCTCGCATGGCGCTCCTGAGGGGAGGCGTTGCAATGAGGCCAGACACTGAGCTCTGGGCTCCCTGAGGTTGATACAGCCATGGGCTGCCCTCAGTTGTTTATCACCAGCGCGGAGCATAGCGCTTCCATATGTGTACGGGCATAGCCGCTCCTCGGCAGTGTCGTCAGCCAGCACGGAGCATGGTGCTTCCACTGGTACGTGGGAGCCCTATTGGAAATATGCCCTAGAGGCAATAATAAATTGATTATTATTATATTTCCTTGTTCATGATAATCGTTTATTATCCATGCTAGAATTGTATTGATAGGAAACTCAGATACATGTGTGGATACATAGACAACACCATGTCCCTAGTAAGCCTCTAGTTGACTAGCTCGTTAATCAATAGATGGTCACGGTTTCCTGACCATGGACATTGGATGTCGTTGATAACGGGATCACATCATTAGGAGAATGATGTGATGGACAAGACCCAATCCTAGGCCTAGCACAAGATCATGTAGTTCGTATGCTAAAGCTTTTCTAATGTCAAGTATCATTTCCTTAGACCATGAGATTGTGCAACTCCCGGATACCGTAGGAGTGCTTTGGGTGTGCCAAACATCACAACGTAACTGGGTGGCTATAAAGGTACACTACGGGTATCTCTGAAAGTGTCTGTTGGGTTGGCACGAATCGAGATTGGGATTTTGTCACTCCGTGTAAACGGAGAGGTATCTCTGGGCCCACTCGGTAGGACATCATCATAATGTGCACAATGTGACCAAGGGGTTGATCACGGGATGATGTGTTACGGAACGAGTAAAGAGACTTGCCGGTAACGAGATTGAACAAGGTATCGGTATACCGACGATCGAATCTCGGGCAAGTACCATACCGCTAGACAAAGGGAATTGTATACGGGATTGATTGAGTCCTTGACATCGTGGTTCATCCGATGAGATCATCGTGGAACATGTGGGAGCCAACATGCGTATCCAGATCCCGCTGTTGGTTATTGACCCGAGAACATCTCGGTCATGACTACATGTCTCCCGAACCCGTAGGGTCTACACACTTAAGGTTCGATGATGCTAGGGTTATAAAGGAAGTTTGTATGTGGTTACCGAATGTTGTTCGGAGTCCCGGATGAGATCCCGGACGTCACGAGGAGTTCCGGAATGGTCCGGAGGTAAAGATTTATATATAGGAAGTCCTGTTTCGGCCATCGGGACAAGTTTCGGGGTCATCGGTATTGTACCGGGACCACCGGAAGGGTCCCGGGGGCCCACCGGGTGGGGCCACCTGCCCCGGGGGGCCACATGGGCTGTAGGGGGTGCGCCTTGGCCTACATGGGCCAAGGGCACCAGCCCCAAGAGGCCCATGCGCCTAGGGAACCCTAGAGGGAAGAGTCCTCAAAGGGGAAGGCACCTCCGAGGTGCCTTGGGGAGGATGGACTCCTCCCCCCCTCTTAGCCGCACCCCTTCCTTGGAGGAAGGGGCAAGGCTGCGCCTCCCCCCTCTCCCCTGCCCCTATATATAGTGGAGGGGAGGGAGGGCATCCATACCTGAGCCCTTGGCGCCTCCCTCCCTCCCGTGACACCTCCTCCTCTCCCGTAGGTGCTTGGCGAAGCCCTGCAGGATTGCCACGCTCCTCCATCACCACCATGCCATTGTGCTGCTGCTGGATGGAGTCTTCCTCAACCTCTCCCTCTCTCCTTGCTGGATCAAGGCGTGGGAGACATCGTCGAGCTGTCAAACCACTAGAGCGGAATTACCCTAGATACTTGGTAGATAAGAAGGCTGGCAAGGTCGATAGAAGTATATTGGATATACATTGTGTTAATGTGTACTTTGCTAGTACTCCTAGTAGCACCAGGGTATTAGATACCGGTTCGGTTGCTAAGTGTTAGTAACTCGAAACAAAAGGCTACGGAATAAACGGAGACTAGCTAAAGGTGAGCTGACGATATGTGTTGGAAGTTTTTCCAAGCTTGATATGATCAAGCATCGCACGCTCCTTCTACCAAAGAGATTGGTGTTAAACCTAAATAATTGTTATTTGGTGTTTGCGTTGAGCATAGACACGATTGGATTACGTCTATCGCAATACGGTTATTCATTTAAGGAGAATAATGGTTACTCTATTTATTTGAATAATACCTTCAATGGTCTTACACCTAAAATGAATGGTTTATTAAATCTCGATCGTAGTGATACACATGTTCATGCCAAAAGATAGTAATGATAGTACCACCTACTTGTGGCACTGCCACGTAAGTCATATCGGTATAAAACGCATGAAGAAGCTCCATATTGATGGATCTTTGGGCTCACTCGTTTTGAAAAGTTTGAGACATGCGAACCATGTCTATTGGTGTATATGCATGAAGAAACTCCATGCAAATGGACCGTTTTGACTCACTTGATTTTGAATCACTTGGGACATGCAAATCATACCACATGGGCAAGATGACTGAAAAGCCTCGTTTTCAGTAAGATGGAACAAGATAGCAACTTGTTGGAAGTAACACATTTTGATGTGTGTAGTCCAATGAGTGCTGAGGCATGCAGTGAATATCGTTATGTTCTTACTTCACAGATGATTCGAGTAGATGTTGAGTATATTTACTTGATGAATCACGAGTCTGAATTATTGAAAGGTTCAAGTAATTTCAGTGTGAAGTTGAAAGATCGTCGTGACAAGAGGATAAAAGATCTATGATATGATCATAGAGATGAATATCTGAATCACGAGCTTGGCACAGAATTAAGACATTGTGGAAATTGTTTCACAACTGATACAGCCTGGAACACCATAGTGTGATGGTGTGTCCAAACATCATAGTTGCACCCTATTGGATATGGTGCATACCATGATGTCTCTTATCGAGTTACCACTATCGTTCATGGGTTAGGCATTAGAGACAACCACATTCACTTTAAATAGGGCACCACGTAATTCCGATGAGATGACACCGTATGAATTATGGTTTAGAGAAACCTAAGTTGTCGTTTCTTAAAAGTTTGGGGCTGCGACGCTTATGTGAAAAAGTTTCAGGATTAAGCTCGAACCCAAAGCGGATAAAGTACATCTTCATAGGACACCCAAAACAGTTGGGTATACCTCCTAATTCAGACCCGAAAGCAATTTGAATTGTTTCTAGAATTGGGTCCTTTCTCGAGGAAAGGTTTCTCTCGAAAGAATTGAGTGGGAGGATGGTGGAGACTTGATGAGGTTATTGAACCATCACTTCAACAAGTGTGTAGCAGGGCACAGGAAGTTGTTCCGGTGGCACCTACACCAATTGAAGTGGAAGCCTATGATAGTGATCATGAAGTTTCGGATCAAGTCACTACCGAACCTCGTAGGGTGACAAGGATACGTACTACTTCAAAGTGGTACAGTAATCCTGTCTTGAAGGTCATGTTGCTAGACAACAATGAACCTACGAGCTATGGAGAAGCGATGGTGGGCCCAAATTCCGACAAATGGTTAGAAGCCATAAAATCCGAGATAGGATCCATGTATGAAAACAAAGTGTAGACTTTGGCAGAACAACTCGATGGTCGTAAGGCTGTTGAGTGCAGATGGATTTTAAAAGGAAGACAGACAATGATGGTAAGTGTCACCATTGAGAAAGCTCGACTTGTCGTTAAGATGTTTTTCGACAAGTTCAAGGAGTTGACTACGATGAGACTTTCTCACTCGTAGCGATGCTAAGAGTCTGTTGGAATTATATTAGCAATTACTGCATTATTTATGAAATCTTGCAGATAGGATGTCAAAACATTGTTTCCTCGACGATTTTTGAGGAAAGGTTGTATGTGATACAACCGGAAGGTTTTGTCCATCCTGAAATATGCTAATAAGTATGCAAAGCTCCAGCAATCCTTCTGAGGACTGGAGTGAGCATCTCGGAGTTGGAATGTATTCTTTGATGATGATCAAAGATTTTGGGTGTATACAAAGTTTATGAGAAACTTGTATTTCCAAAGAAGTGAGTGGGAGCACTATAGAATTTCTGATGAGTGTATGTTGTTGACATATTAATGATCGGAAATGACGTAGAATTTCTGGAAAGCATAAAGGGTTATTTGGAAAGTATTTTTCAATGGAAAAGCCTGGATTAAGCTGCTTGAGCATTGAGCATCAAGATCTATAAGGATAGATTAAAACGCTTAATGGTACTTTCAAATGAGCACATACCTTGACATGATCTTGAAGGTGTTCAAGATAGATCAGTCAAAGAAGGAGTTCTTGCCTGAGTTGTAAGGTATGAAGTTAAGACTTAAAGCTCGACCATGGCAGAATAGAGAGAAAGGACTAAGGTCGTCCCCTATGCATAAGATGTAGGCTCTACAGTATACTATGCTGTGTACCGCACCTGAAGTGTGCCTTGCCATGAGTCAGTCAAGGGGTACAAGAGTGATTCAAGAATGGATCACGGGACAGCGGTCAAAGTTATCCTTAGTAACTAGTGGACTAAGGAATTTTCTCGATTATGGAGGTGGTAAAGGGGTTCGTCGTAAAGGGTTACGTCGATGCAAGCTTAACACCTATCCGGATAGCTCTGAGTAGAGATACCGGATACGTATAATGGAGCAACAATTTAGAATAGCTCCAAGTAGAACAGTTATTTGGAATAGCTCCAAATAGAACGTGGTAGCTGCATCTAGGAGATGACATACAGATTTGTAAAGCACACACGGATCTGAAAGGTTCAGACCCGTTGACTATAACCTCTCTCACAAGCATAACATGATCAAACCCAGAACTCATCGAGTGTTAATCACATGGTAAATGTGAACTAGATTATTGACTCTAGTAAACTCTTTGGGTGTTAGTCACATGGGGATGTGACCTTGAGTGTTAATCACATATCGATGTGAACTAGATTATTGACTCTAGTGCAAGTGGGAGACTGTTGGAAATATGCCCTAGAGGCAATAATAAATTGATTATTATTATATTTCCTTGTTCATGATAATCGTTTATTATCCATGCTAGAATTGTATTGATAGGAAACTCAGATACATGTGTGGATACATAGACAACACCATGTCCCTAGTAAGCCTCTAGTTGACTAGCTCGTTAATCAATAGATGGTTACGGTTTCCTGACCATGGACATTGGATGTCGTTGATAACGAGATCACATCATTAGGAGAATGATGTGATGGACAAGACCCAATCCTAAGCCTAGCACAAGATCATGTAGTTCGTATGCTAAAGCTTTTCTAATGTCAAGTGTCATTTCCTTAGACCATGAGATTGTGCAACTCCCGGATACCGTAGGAGTGCTTTGGGTGTGCCAAACGTCACAACGTAACTGGGTGGCTATAAAGGTACACTACGGGTATCTCTGAAAGTGTCTGTTGGGTTGGCACGAATCGAGATTGGGATTTTGTCACTCCGTGTAAACGGAGAGGTATCTCTGGGCCCACTCGGTAGGACATCATCGTAATGTGCACAATGTGACCAAGGGGTTGATCACGGGATGATGTGTTACGGAATGAGTAAAGAGACTTGCCGGTAACGAGATTGAACAAGGTATCGGTATACCGACGATCGAATCTCGGGCAAGTAAAATACCGCTAGACAAAGGGAATTGTATACGGGATCGATTGAGTCCTTGACATCGTGGTTCATCCGATGAGATCATTGTGGAACATGTGGGAGCCAACATGGGTATCCAGATCCCGCTGTTGGTTATTGACCGGAGAACATCTCGGTCATGTCTGCATGTCTCCCGAACCCGTAGGGTCTACACACTTAAGGTTCGATGACGCTAGGGTTATATAGGAAGCTTGTATGTGGTTACCGAATGTTGTTCGGAGTCCCGGATGAGATCCCGGACGTCACGAGGAGTTCCGGAATGGTCCGGAGGTAAAGATTTATATATAGGAAGTCCTGTTTCGGCCATCGGGACAAGTTTCGGGGTCATCGGTATTGTACCGGGACCACCGGAAGGGTCCCGGGGGCCCACCGGGTGGGGCCACCTGCCCCGGGGGGCCACATGGGCTGTAGGGGGTGCGCCTTGGCCTACATGGGCCAAGGGCACCAGCCCCAAGAGGCCCATGCGCCTAGGGAACCCTAGAGGGAAGAGTCCTCAAAGGGGAAGGCACCTCCGAGGTGCCTTGGGGAGGATGGACTCCTCCCCCCCTCTTAGCCGCACCCCTTCCTTGGAGGAAGGGGCAAGGCTGCGCCTCCCCCCTCTCCCCTGCCCCTATATATAGTGGAGGGGAGGGAGGGCATCCATACCTGAGCCCTTGGCGCCTCCCTCCCTCCCGTGACACCTCCTCCTCTCCCGTAGGTGCTTGGCGAAGCCCTGCAGGATTGCCACGCTCCTCCATCACCACCATGCCATTGTGCTGCTGCTGGATGGAGTCTTCCTCAACCTCTCCCTCTCTCCTTGCTGGATCAAGGCGTGGGAGACATCGTCGAGCTGTCAAACCACTAGAGCGGAATTACCCTAGATACTTGGTAGATAAGAAGGCTGGCAAGGTCGATAGAAGTATATTGGATATACATTGTGTTAATGTGTACTTTGCTAGTACTCCTAGTAGCACCAGGGTATTAGATACCGGTTCGGTTGCTAAGTGTTAGTAACTCGAAACAAAAGGCTACGGAATAAACGGAGACTAGCTAAAGGTGAGCTGACGATATGTGTTGGAAGTTTTTCCAAGCTTGATATGATCAAGCATCGCACGCTCCTTCTACCAAAGAGATTGGTGTTAAACCTAAATAATTGTTATTTGGTGTTTGCGTTGAGCATAGACACGATTGGATTACGTCTATCGCAATACGGTTATTCATTTAAGGAGAATAATGGTTACTCTATTTATTTGAATAATACCTTCAATGGTCTTACACCTAAAATGAATGGTTTATTAAATCTCGATCGTAGTGATACACATGTTCATGCCAAAAGATAGTAATGATAGTACCACCTACTTGTGGCACTGCCACGTAAGTCATATCGGTATAAAACGCATGAAGAAGCTCCATATTGATGGATCTTTGGGCTCACTCGTTTTGAAAAGTTTGAGACATGCGAACCATGTCTATTGGTGTATATGCATGAAGAAACTCCATGCAAATGGACCGTTTTGACTCACTTGATTTTGAATCACTTGGGACATGCAAATCATACCACATGGGCAAGATGACTGAAAAGCCTCGTTTTCAGTAAGATGGAACAAGATAGCAACTTGTTGGAAGTAACACATTTTGATGTGTGCAGTCCAATGAGTGCTGAGGCATGCAGTGAATATCGTTATGTTCTTACTTCACAGATGATTCGAGTAGATGTTGAGTATATTTACTTGATGAATCACGAGTCTGAATTATTGAAAGGTTCAAGTAATTTCAGTGTGAAGTTGAAAGATCGTCGTGACAAGAGGATAAAAGATCTATGATATGATCATAGAGATGAATATCTGAATCACGAGTTTGGCACAGAATTAAGACATTGTGGAAATTGTTTCACAACTGATACAGCTTGGAACACCGTAGTGTGATGGTGTGTCCAAACGTCATAGTTGCACCCTATTGGATATGGTGCATACCATGATGTCTCTTATCGAGTTACCACTATCGTTCATGGGTTAGGCATTAGAGACAGCCACATTCACTTTAAATAGGGCACTACATAATTTCGTTGAGACGACACCGTATGAACTATGGTTTGGAGAAACCTAAGTTGTCGTTTCTTGAAAGTTTGGGGCTGCGACGCTTATGTGAAAAGGTTTCAGGTTGATAAGCTCGAACCCAAAGCAGATAAAATGCATCTTCATAGGACACCCAAAAACAGTTGAGTATACCTCCTAATTCAGATCCGAAAACAATAGGAATTGTTTCTTGAATCGGGTCCTTTTTCGAGGAAAGGTTTCTCTCGAAAAGTTGAGTGGGAGGATGGTGGAGACTTGATGAGGTTATTGAACCGTCACTTCAACAAGTGTGTAGCAGGGCACAGGAAGTTGTTCCTGTGGCACGTACACCAACTGAAGTGGAAGCTTATGATAGTGATCTGAAACTTCGGATCGAGTCACTACCAAACCTCGTGGGATGACAAGGATGCGTACTACTTCAGAGTGGTACGTAATCCTGTCTTGGAAGTCATGTTGCTAGACAACAATGAACCTACAAGCTATGGAGAAGCGATGGTGGGCCCGGATTCCGATAAATGGCTCAAGGCCATAAAACCCGAGAGAGGATCCATGTATGAAAACAAAGTGTAGACTTTGGAAGAACTACTTGATGGTCGTAAGGCTGTTAGGTACATATGGATTTTGAAAGGAAGACAGACAATGATGGTAAGTGTCGCCATTGAGAAAGCTCGACTTGTCGTTAAGATGTTTTTCGACAAGTTCAAGGAGTTGACTACGATGAGACTTTCTCACTCGTAGCGATGCTAAGAGTCTGTTGGAATTATATTAGCAATTACTGCATTATTTATGAAATCTTGCAGATAGGATGTCAAAAACATTGTTTCCTCGACGATTCTTGAGGAAAGGTTGTATGTGATACAACCGGAAGGTTTTGTCTATCCTGAAATATGCTAATAAGTATGCAAAGCTCCAGCAATCCTTCTGAGGACTGGAGTGAGCATCTCGGAGTTGGAATGTATGCTTTGATGATGATCAAAGATTTTGGGTGTATACAAAGTTTATGAGAAACTTGTATTTTCAAAGAAGTGAGTGGGAGCACTATAGAATTTCTGATGAGTATATGTTGTTGACATATTAATGATCAGAAATGACATAGAATTTCTGGAAAGCATATAGGGTTATTTGGAAAGTATTTTCAATGGAAAACCTGGATTAAGCTACTTGAACATTGAGCATCAAGATCTATAAGGATAGATCAAAACGCTTAATAGTACTTTCAAATGAGCACATGCCTTGACGTGATCTTGAAGGTGTTCAAGATGGATCAGTCAAAGAAGGAGTTCTTGCCTGAGTTGTAAGGTATGAAGTTAAGACTTAAAGCTCGACCATGGCAGAATAGAGAGAAAGGAACGAAGGTCGTCCCCTATGCTTAAGACATAGGCTCTACAGTATGCTATGCTGTGTACCGCACCTGAAGTGTGCTTTACCATGAGTCAGTCAAGGGGTACAAGAGTGATCCAAGAATGGATCACAGGACAGCGGTCAAAGTTATCCTTAGTAACTAGTGGACTAAGGAATTTTCTCAATTATGGAGGTGGTAAAAGAGTTCGTCGTAAAGGGTTACGTCGATACAAGCTTAACACCTATCCGGATAGCTCTGAGTAGAGATACCGGATACGTATAATGGAGCAACAATTTAGAATAGCTCCAAGTAGAACAGTTATTTGGAATAGCTCCAAATAGAACGTGGTAGCTGCATCTAGGAGATGACATAGAGATTTGTAAAGCACACACGGATCTGAAAGGTTCAGACCCGTTGACTATAACCTCTCTCACAAGCATAACATGATCAAACCCAGAACTCATCGAGTGTTAATCACATGGTAAATGTGAACTAGATTATTGACTCTAGTAAACTCTTTGGGTGCTAGTCACATGGGGATGTGACCTTGAGTGTTAATCACATATCGATGTGAACTAGATTATTGACTCTAGTGCAAGTGGGAGACTGTTGGAAATATGCCCTAGAGGCAATAATAAATTGATTATTATTATATTTCCTTGTTCATGATAATAGTTTATTATCCATGCTAGAATTGTATTGATAGGAAACTCAGATACATGTGTGGATACATAGACAACACCATGTCCCTAGTAAGCCTCTAGTTGACTAGCTCGTTAATCAATAGATGGTCACGGTTTCCTGACCATGGACATTGGATGTCATTGATAACGGGATCACATCATTAGGAGAATGATGTGATGGACAAGACCCAATCCTAAGCCTAGCACAAGATCATGTAGTTCGTATGCTAAAGCTTTTCTAATGTCAAGTATCATTTCCTTAGACCATGAGATTGTGCAACTCCCGGATACCGTAGGAGTGCTTTGGGTGTGCCAAACGTCACAACGTAACTGGGTGGCTATAAAGGTACACTACGGGTATCTCTGAAAGTGTCTGTTGGGTTGGCACGAATCGAGATTGGGATTTTGTCACTCCGTGTAAACGGAGAGGTATCTCTGGGCCCACTCGGTAGGACATCATCATAATGTGCACAATGTGACCAAGGGGTTGATCACGGGATGATGTGTTACGGAACGAGTAAAGAGACTTGCCGGTAACGAGATTGAACAAGGTATCGGTATACCGACGATCGAATCTCGGACAAGTACCATACCGCTAGACAAAGGGAATTGTATACGGGATTGATTGAGTCCTTGACATCGTGGTTCATCCGATGAGATCATCGTGGAACATGTGGGAGCCAACATGGGTATCCAGATCCCGCTGTTGGTTATTGACCGGAGAACATCTCGGTCATGACTACATGTCTCCCGAACCCGTAGGGTCTACACACTTAAGGTTCGATGACGCTAGGGTTATAAAGGAAGTTTGTATGTGGTTACCGAATGTTGTTCGGAGTCCCGGATGAGATCCCGGACGTCACGAGGAGTTCCGGAATGGTCCGGAGGTAAAGATTTATATATAGGAAGTCCTGTTTCGGCCATCGGGACAAGTTTCGGGGTCATCGGTATTGTACCGGGACCACCGGAAGGGTCCCGGGGGCCCACCGGGTGGGGCCACCTGCCCCGGGGGGCCACATGGGCTGTAGGGGGTGCGCCTTGGCCTACATGGGCCAAGGGCACCAGCCCCTAGAGGCCCATGCGCCAAGATATGGGAAAAAGGGGAGAGTCCTAAAGGGGGAAGGCACCTTCGAGGTGCCTTGGGGAGGATGGACTCCTCCCCCCTCCTTAGCCGCACCCCTTCCTTGGAGGAGGGGGCAAGGCTGCGCCTCCCCCCTCTCCCCTGCCCCTATATATAGTGGAGGGGAGGGAGGGCATCCATACCTGAGCCCTTGGCGCCTCCCTCCCTCCCGTGACACCTCCTCCTCTCCCGTAGGTGCTTGGCGAAGCCCTGCAGGATTGCCACGCTCCTCCATCACCACCACGCCGTTGTGCTGCTGCTGGATGGAGTCTTCCTCAACCTCTCCCTCTCTCCTTGCTGGATCAAGGCGTGGGAGACATCGTCGAGCTGTACGTGTGTTGAACGCGGAGGTGCCGTCCGTTCGGCACTAGGATCATCGGTGATCTGAATCACGACGAGTACGACTCCATCAACCCCGTTCACTTGAACGCTTCCGCTTAGCGATCTACAAGGGTATGTAGATGCACTCTCCTTCCCCTCGTTGCTAGTCTCTCCATAGATAGATCTTGGTGACACGTAGGAAAATTTTGAATTTCTGCTACGTTCCCCAACAATGGCATCATGAGCTAGGTCTATTGCGTAGATTCTTTGCACGAGTAGAACACAAAGTAGTTGTGGGCGTCGATATTGTTCAATATGCTTGCCGTTACTAGTCTTATCTTGATTCGGCGGCATCGTGGGATGAAGCGGCCTGGACCAACCTTACACGTACGCTTACGTGAGACCGGTTCCACCGACAAACATGCACTAGTTGCATAAGGTGGCTGGCGGGTGTCTGTCTCTCCCACTTTAGTCGGATCGGATTCGATGAAAAGGGTCCTTATGAAGGGTAAATAGCAATTGGCATATCACGTTGTGGTTCATGCGTAGGTAAGAAATGTTCTTGCTAGAAACCCATAGCAGCCACGTAAAACATGCAAACAACAATTAGAGGACGTCTAACTTGTTTTTGCAGGGTATGCTATGTGATGTGATATGGCAAAAAAGGATGTGATGTATGAGATTGATCATGTTCTTGTAATAGGAATCACGACTTGCATGTCGATGAGTATGACAACCGACAGGAGCCATAGGAGTTGTCTTTATTTATTTGTGACCTGCGTGTCAACTTAAACGTCATGTAATTACTTTACTTTATTGCTAACCGTTAGCCATAGTAGTAGAAGTAATAGTTGGCGAGGCAACTTCATGAAGACACGATGATGGAGATCATGATGATGGAGATCATGGTGTCATGCCGGTGACGATGATGATCATGGAGCCCCGAAGATGGAGATCAAAAGGAGCAAAGTGATGATGGCCATATCATGTCACTATTTGATTGCATGTGATGTTTATCATGTTTATACATCTTATTTGCTTAGAACGACGGTAGTAAATAAGATGATCCCTTACAACAATTTCAAGAAGTGTTCTCCCCTAACTGTGCACCGTTGCGACAGTTCGTGTTTCGAAGCACCACGTGATGATCGGGTGTTAGATTCTAACATTCACATACAACGGGTGTAAGACAGATTTACACACGCGAAACACTTAGGGTTAACTTGACGAGCCTAGCATGTACAGACGTGGCCTCGGAACACGGAGACCGAAAGGTCGAACATGAGTCGTATAGAAGATACGATCAACATGAAGATGTTCACTGATGATGACTAGTCCGTCTCACGTGATGATCGGACACGGCCTAGTTTGACTCAGATCATGTAATCACTTAGATGACTAGAGGGATGTCTATCTGAGTGGGAGTTCATAAGATGAACTTAATTATCCTGAACATAGTCAAAAGGTTTTTGCAAATTATGTCGTAGCTCACGCTATAGTTCTACTGTTTAGATATGTTCCTAGAGAAAAATTAGTTGAAAGTTGATAGTAGCAATTATGCGGACTAGGTCCGTAAACTGAGGATTGTCCTCATTGCTTCATAGAAGGCTTATGTCCTTAATGCACCGCTCAGTGTGCTGAACCTCGAACGTTGTCTGTGGTTGTTGCGAACATCTGACATACACGTTTTGATAACTACGTGATAGTTCAGTTAAACGGTTTAGAGTTGAGGCACCAAAGACGTTTTTGAAACATCGCGAAACATATGAGATGTTTTGAGGGCGGAAATTGGGATTTCAGGCTCGTGCCCATGTCAAGAGGTATAAGACCTCCGATGACTTTCTTAACCTGCAAACTAAGGAGAAAAGCTCAATTGTTGAGCTTGTGCTCAGATTGTCTGAGTACAACAATCATTTGAATCGAGTGGGAGTTGATCTTCCAGATAAGACAGTGATGGTTCTCCAAAGTCATTGCCACCAAGCTGTTAGAGCTTCGTGATGAACTATAACATATCAGGGATAGATATGATGATCCTTGAGGTATTCGCGATGTTTGACACCGCGAAAGTAGAAATCAAGAAGGAGCATCAATTGTTGATGGTTGGTGAAACCACTAGTTTCAAGAAGGGCAAGGGCAAGAAGGGATACTTCATGAAACGGCAAATCAGCTGCTGCTCCAGTGAAGAAACCCAAGGTAAAACCCAAACCCGAGACTAAGTGCTTCTGTAATAAGGGGAACAACCACTAGAGCGGAATTACCCTAGATACTTGGTAGATAAGAAGGCTGGCAAGGTCGATAGAAGTATATTGGATATACATTGTGTTAATGTGTACTTTGCTAGTACTCCTAGTAGCACCAGGGTATTAGATACCGGTTCGGTTGCTAAGTGTTAGTAACTCGAAACAAAAGGCTACGGAATAAACGGAGACTAGCTAAAGGTGAGCTGACGATATGTGTTGGAAGTTTTTCCAAGCTTGATATGATCAAGCATCGCACGCTCCTTCTACCAAAGAGATTGGTGTTAAACCTAAATAATTGTTATTTGGTGTTTGCGTTGAGCATAGACACGATTGGATTACGTCTATCGCAATACGGTTATTCATTTAAGGAGAATAATGGTTACTCTATTTATTTGAATAATACCTTCAATGGTCTTACACCTAAAATGAATGGTTTATTAAATCTCGATCGTAGTGATACACATGTTCATGCCAAAAGATAGTAATGATAGTACCACCTACTTGTGGCACTGCCACGTAAGTCATATCGGTATAAAACGCATGAAGAAGCTCCATATTGATGGATCTTTGGGCTCACTCGTTTTGAAAAGTTTGAGACATGCGAACCATGTCTATTGGTGTATATGCATGAAGAAACTCCATGCAAATGGACCGTTTTGACTCACTTGATTTTGAATCACTTGGGACATGCAAATCATACCACATGGGCAAGATGACTGAAAAGCCTCGTTTTCAGTAAGATGGAACAAGATAGCAACTTGTTGGAAGTAACACATTTTGATGTGTGTAGTCCAATGAGTGCTGAGGCATGCAGTGAATATCGTTATGTTCTTACTTCACAGATGATTCGAGTAGATGTTGAGTATATTTACTTGATGAATCACGAGTCTGAATTATTGAAAGGTTCAAGTAATTTCA
>NC_057795.1:339900429-339913873 GCF_018294505.1 Triticum aestivum
GAAGTTGTTCCGGTGGCACCTACACCAATTGAAGTGGAAGCCTATGATAGTGATCATGAAGTTTCGGATCAAGTCACTACCGAACCTCGTAGGGTGACAAGGATACGTACTACTTCAAAGTGGTACAGTAATCCTGTCTTGAAGGTCATGTTGCTAGACAACAATGAACCTACGAGCTATGGAGAAGCGATGGTGGGCCCAAATTCCGACAAATGGTTAGAAGCCATAAAATCCGAGATAGGATCCATGTATGAAAACAAAGTGTAGACTTTGGCAGAACAACTCGATGGTCGTAAGGCTGTTGAGTGCAGATGGATTTTAAAAGGAAGACAGACAATGATGGTAAGTGTCACCATTGAGAAAGCTCGACTTGTCGTTAAGATGTTTTTCGACAAGTTCAAGGAGTTGACTACGATGAGACTTTCTCACTCGTAGCGATGCTAAGAGTCTGTTGGAATTATATTAGCAATTACTGCATTATTTATGAAATCTTGCAGATAGGATGTCAAAACATTGTTTCCTCGACGATTTTTGAGGAAAGGTTGTATGTGATACAACCGGAAGGTTTTGTCCATCCTGAAATATGCTAATAAGTATGCAAAGCTCCAGCAATCCTTCTGAGGACTGGAGTGAGCATCTCGGAGTTGGAATGTATTCTTTGATGATGATCAAAGATTTTGGGTGTATACAAAGTTTATGAGAAACTTGTATTTCCAAAGAAGTGAGTGGGAGCACTATAGAATTTCTGATGAGTGTATGTTGTTGACATATTAATGATCGGAAATGACGTAGAATTTCTGGAAAGCATAAAGGGTTATTTGGAAAGTATTTTTCAATGGAAAAGCCTGGATTAAGCTGCTTGAGCATTGAGCATCAAGATCTATAAGGATAGATTAAAACGCTTAATGGTACTTTCAAATGAGCACATACCTTGACATGATCTTGAAGGTGTTCAAGATAGATCAGTCAAAGAAGGAGTTCTTGCCTGAGTTGTAAGGTATGAAGTTAAGACTTAAAGCTCGACCATGGCAGAATAGAGAGAAAGGACTAAGGTCGTCCCCTATGCATAAGATGTAGGCTCTACAGTATACTATGCTGTGTACCGCACCTGAAGTGTGCCTTGCCATGAGTCAGTCAAGGGGTACAAGAGTGATTCAAGAATGGATCACGGGACAGCGGTCAAAGTTATCCTTAGTAACTAGTGGACTAAGGAATTTTCTCGATTATGGAGGTGGTAAAGGGGTTCGTCGTAAAGGGTTACGTCGATGCAAGCTTAACACCTATCCGGATAGCTCTGAGTAGAGATACCGGATACGTATAATGGAGCAACAATTTAGAATAGCTCCAAGTAGAACAGTTATTTGGAATAGCTCCAAATAGAACGTGGTAGCTGCATCTAGGAGATGACATAGAGATTTGTAAAGCACACACGGATCTGAAAGATTCAGACCCGTTGACTATAACCTCTCTCACAAGCATAACATGATCAAACCCAGAACTCATCGAGTGTTAATCACATGGTAAATGTGAACTAGATTATTGACTCTAGTAAACTCTTTGGGTGTTAGTCACATGGGGATGTGACCTTGAGTGTTAATCACATATCGATGTGAACTAGATTATTGACTCTAGTGCAAGTGGGAGACTGTTGGAAATATGCCCTAGAGGCAATAATAAAAGTATTATTATTATATTTCCTTGTTCATGATAATTGTCTTTTATTCATGCTATAACTGTATTATCCGGAAATCATAATACACGTGTGAATACATAGACCACAATATGTCCCTAGTGAGCCTCTAGTTGACTAGCTCGTTGTGATCAACAGATAGTCATGGTTTCCTGGCTATGGACATTGGATGTCGTTGATAACGGGATCACATCATTAGGAGAATGATGTGATGGACAAGACCCAATCCTAAGACTAGCACAAAGATCGTGTAGTTCGTTTGCTAGAGCTTTGCCAATGTCAAGTATCTTTTCCTTAGACCATGAGATTGTGCAACTCCCGGATACCGTAGGAGTGCTTTGGGTGTGCCAAACGTCACAACGTAACTGGGTGGCTATAAAGGTACACTACGGGTATCTCTGAAAGTGTCTGTTGGGTTGGCACGAATCAAGATTGGGATTTTGTCACTCCGTGTAAACGGAGAGGTATCTCTGGGCCCACTCGGTAGGACATCATCATAATGTGCACAATGTGACCAAGGGGTTGATCACGGGATGATGTGTTACGGAACGAGTAAAGAGACTTGCCGGTAACGAGATTGAACAAGGTATCGGTATACCGACGATCGAATCTCGGGCAAGTACCATACCGCTAGACAAAGGGAATTGTATACGGGATTGATTGAGTCCTTGACATCGTGGTTCATCCGATGAGATCATCGTGGAACATGTGGGAGCCAACATGCGTATCCAGATCCCGCTGTTGGTTATTGACCGGAGAACATCTCGGTCATGACTACATGTCTCCCGAACCCGTAGGGTCTACACACTTAAGGTTCGATGACGCTAGGGTTATAAAGGAAGTTTGTATGTGGTTACCGAATGTTGTTCGGAGTCCCGGATGAGATCCCGGACGTGACGAGGAGTTCCGGAATGGTCCGGAGGTAAAGATTTATATATAGGAAGTCCTGTTTCGGCCATCGGGACAAGTTTCGGGGTCATCGGTATTGTACCGGGACCACCGGAAGGGTCCCGGGGGCCCACCGGGTGGGGCCACCTGCCCCGGGGGGCCACATGGGCTGTAGGGGATGCGCCTTGGCCTACATGGGCCAAGGGCACCAGCCCCAAGAGGCCCATGCGCCTAGGGAACCCTAGAGGGAAGAGTCCTCAAAGGGGAAGGCACCTCCGAGGTGCCTTGGGGAGGATGGACTCCTCCCCCCCTCTTAGCCGCACCCCTTCCTTGGAGGAAGGGGCAAGGCTGCGCCTCCCCCCTCTCCCCTGCCCCTATATATAGTGGAGGGGAGGGAGGGCATCCATACCTGAGCCCTTGGCGCCTCCCTCCCTCCCGTGACACCTCCTCCTCTCCCGTAGGTGCTTGGCGAAGCCCTGCAGGATTGCCACGCTCCTCCATCACCACCACGCCATTGTGCTGCTGCTGGATGGAGTCTTCCTCAACCTCTCCCTCTCTCCTTGCTGGATCAAGGCGTGGGAGACATCATCGAGCTGTACGTGTGTTGAACGCGGAGGTGCCGTCCGTTCGGCACTAGGATCATCGGTGATCTGAATCACGACGAGTACGACTCCATCAACTCCGTTCACTTGAACGCTTCCGCTTAGCGATCTACAAGGGTATGTAGATGCACTCTCCTTCCCCTCGTTGCTAGTCTCTCCATAGATAGATCTTGGTGACACGTAGGAAAATTTTGAATTTCTGCTACGTTCCCCAACAAGCCCCCCCCTCTGGGAGGAGCCCCCGGGGCGTGTACAGCCCCGCCCTGACACGTGGCCAGCATGGTAGGGCTAGACGAGGTGTATCTGGGCACTCGTGAGCCAGTGCGGGACTCACGAGGCCCTACCTCAAGGCCGGTTGCGCCTGATCTTGAGCCTTGGGCGGCTGAGGGTTCCTGAAGGGTGGTTAGATGCAAATGCTCTACGTCCTCAGGTCCCGGCCCTCGAGCAAGCTCAGCCACCGCTGGTATGCCAGGTCGCGATGCCGTGGACAAGGCCAGGGGGTGAGGGCTGGAGAGCCAGTAAGAGCTCCTGAGTCGCTATGCTCAGGCACCCCCCTTTTAACGTGCAAGCGGTTTGCATGAGGGAGAAAAAGGGGCCGCGATAGACGAGAGATGATAATCATAGGTAGATTAAGCATGAAAGGCGAACTAACTTAGACAGATGCAGGAAGGATACACGCCAGTGGGTCAGGCCCGCGCGGCCTGGGGATGATGCAACCCGAGGGGCGCCCCCAGCAAAGTAAGCTAAAGACATAAGCAAAACGGATACATGCCACGGGGACGGACCCACGCGACCTGGGAATAATGCAGCCCTGAGGGCGCTCCCAGCTGAAATGAAACTCAAAAGATGTCACCTAATATCATTGCAGAGCGGGTGTTGGAGCAGCTAACGATGCGCGGTGAAGAAGCCGATCCTCACGAGCCCACGGAGCCCTGAGCCTCAGGAGGCTCTAGGGGTCCGGGTGGCTCCTCAAGGTCCATCTCCACCTCCGCCATGAAGGCGTGGTGCCTGACCTCCTGAGCTTCTAGAATGCTCCGCATCAGGCGCTGGTGAGCAGCAGCCGTGTTCGGTAGGCCGAAAGGCATGTAAACGTAGCTGCATGGTGGACCCTCGCAAGGTCCCACGCACGAAGGCCTGAAACGCTCCTGAGATGCAGCTCGGTTGAGCCCTGGGTAGTTGATGAAGACGTGCAGCCTGCCATCCTCGCCTGGATGGGGAGCTACACCGGGCAAGCGGCGATTGCCGCGCATGAATCTCGATTCCTGCAGCTCCTGAGTGACCTTGGTGATGAACTCCTGAGAGTTGGGCCCTCCTTGCCCCATGCCTTCCCGAGGGAAACGTGCCACAAAGCACACCTCCAAGTGGTGCCCGAGCGCCTCCCTCGTGACCTTCGCAAAGTCTGAGGCCCTCCAGGAGAGAGCCCCCGAGCCTTGCCCGAGGAGGGCGCCGGGCGCGCCTTCCTATGCGATGGAGGGAGGCGCCCCTTGGACGGGCGCAGATCCTGGCGCGGTGCCTCTGGAGATGCCTGCCTCCTGAGGTCTTGAGCGGGGTGATGTCTTCTTCTTCTTAGGAACTGCCTCGGGAAGGTTCTCATTCTTGTTGTCTGGGTTCTCGATTGATGCAGCTTGGAAGGCACGCTGGAGAGAGCACACCGCATCCTTCTCTTCTCAGGGGACTGTGATGACTCCGCCGCTTCCCGACACCTTGAGGACATTATAACCATGGTGAGTCACTGCCATGAACTTGGCCAGGGCTGGATACCCAATGATGGCATTGTATGGCAGGCGAATGTGGGCAACATCGAAGTCGATGAGCTTGATACGGTAGTTCTTGTGTTGTCCAAAGGTGACAGGGAGGCGGACCTGCCCTATCGGGGTGGTGGAGCCGTCAGTGACTCCTGAGAAAGGCTTGGTCGGCTGAAGCTGGTCATATGGCACTTGGACATTGTTGAATGTCTCGACGGATAGGATGTTGAGCCCTGCGCCGCCGTCGATGAGGGTCCTGGTAACTTGCACATTGCTGATGACTGGGGAACAAAGCATTGGGAGGACCTCGGCTGTAGCTGCACACTTGAGCTGATCCACTGAGCTGAACGTGATGGCGCATGTGGACCACCTGAGAGGGCGCGTGGCCTCGAGCTTGGGGAGGACTGTGTTCACCTCGCGAGCAAACTGCTTGAAGACGCGCTGAAAGGTTGGGGCCTGGGCACCGCCCAAGATGCAAGCGATAACATGTGGCTCCTAGAAGCCCCCAGCCCCCTCGTCCTGATGATGGTCGTCATTCCTTGTTGGCGGTGGCGGCAGAGGAGGAAGGCCTGTGTTGCCTTGCGGGCGATCCTCGCGAGGTTGATCCCTCCAAGCCCCCTCGCGAGGCTGGTCCTGCCAGCGGTCCTCGTGAGGTCGGTCACGCCACCCTTGGCGAGGGCCTCGGTCGTCCCATCGTCTTCCACCTCTTCCTCCTCCTCGGTCGTAGCCCCAATCGTTGCGCTCGGGGGGTCGACCGATACGTCCTTCTCGCACGGCCCTGAGCTCTTGGCATTCGTTGGTGTTGTAGGTGTGGAGGTTGTGGTACACGCAGTACCGGTTGCCCTTGGATGACTCTGGCTTGTCCCTACCGCGCTTCGTGTCTGGCTCTGGTATGAGCACGACTGCTCCTTTACGCTTCACATCCTTGGCCTTGGCTTTCTTCTCTTCTGGGTCAGCAGCTGGGAGCTCGAGAAGGGAGAGGCGCCCCTCCTCAGCCCTTGCGCACTTAGTCTCCAGGTTGAACAGCTCCAGAGATGTGCACAGATCTTCGTGGATTGCCAGCTCCTCCTTCAACTTGACGTCGCGGACGCCATCAGAGAACGTTGAGATGATGGCCTCCTCGGTCACCTTGGGAATCTTGAGGCGGGCGCTGTTTGGATGTACTTCTGCAGGGTCTCTCCTGGTTGCTGCTTGATGCGGTGCAGGTCACCCACGACTGGAGGACGGTCGTGAGTGCCCTGGAAGTTGGCGATGAAGCAGGGAGCACGCGAGCACCTTCTTGGGGATGAGGAATTTCTTGGCAGCTCCTCTCTTGTCGCGCGGGCGCTGGACGCGGTGGGTCTCGTCCAGGGGCCGCGCGCCTTGGAGCCAGGGCACCTTCTTTCGGAGGAGGTGGCGGAGGCGCCTCCTGAGCTGCATCACCCACGCAAGACGGGGGGCGAGGCAGCGAGAGGGACAGCGCAGGAGAGCCCCCTGCGGCGCTGACAAGCTCGGTGATGCGAGCGAGCCACTGCTCGTAGAGGTCGTTGACGGGGCGGTAGTGCAAGAGCTCGTGTGCCAGGAGCAACACGGCATGCACGTCCGTGGGAGCGCGACGGGCATGAGACGACGAACCGGCTGGAGTTAGCAACGGAGTGGCAGTGCGGCCTTCCTGCCGCACCGAGGGATGCAGCAATGATGCCTGCTGCTCGTTCCCCGCCGGGCCGGTGGCAGTGTTGGCGGCAGGCGATGGAGAACGACGGGGAGGCCCACCGACGGGGGCTGTCTGGGCGAAGCGGGCGGCGAGAGCAGCCTAGATGCGATGAACGATCGGACATGGAACAACGGAAGAAAGACTCCGGCGCACCCCTACCTGGCGCGCCAAATGACAGATATTGGGTTCCGGCAAAACCCTTAAGGTTCAAACTCTGGGGTGCGCACAAAGATCTTCCCCCTACCGATCCACGTCCCAACGCTTCGCTGTGAATCTAAGCTACACGATGAACAACACAAGGGACACAAGGTTTATACTGGTTTGGGCCACCGTTGTGGTGTAATACCCTAATCCAGTGTGTGGTGTGGTGGATTGCCTCTGGGGCTGATGATGAACAGTACATAGGAAGAACAACCTCGCGAGGGGTGTTCTTGTGGTGGTGTGCTTGGAAAGGAATTGCTCCGTCTCTGTTGGCTCTAGGTGAGATCCAGATGAGATGTCCCTCTACTGTGTTGGCTATTTATATATATAGAGGCCCTAGTCCTCTTCCCAAATATTGAGCGGGAAGGGATCCAACAATGACCATTTTGAAGGGGAACATCTCGTACAAGTTATCCTGACTAAAGTTGGTCTCCGGTTGCCAAAGGCACCGGCGATGACGCCGTCTTGGGCTCCACGGTGACCTCTATCCTGCCGCTCTGCTGGTCTTGGTCTTGTTCACCGAAATGGTAACCTTTGCTTGATGCCTCGGTACTCCGTGCCTGCGCTTGCCCTCTTTGCACCAAAGAGGAAACAAGGACAGTGTGCAGACCGGCTCCCGCCTGGCACCCGCCTGGTCTTGATCGTCATGGATTGCGTCATGGGCACCTCGCGAGGTATCCCTGCCTTGAGCTCTCCGCCTCCTCGCAAGCCTGCCTGGTGAGGCCATTCCTGAGGAAGCCTTGTGTCATCCGCCCCGCGAGGCTTGGCCCCTCGCGAGGGTCTTGAGCTTGAGTTGATGAAGATGGGTCGTACTGCGCCATCCCTTGAGCCACGCCGCAGGCCGCAGGCAGGAAAGTCTGGGGACCCCCATTCCCAGGACGCCGATAGTTTAGTTCGACCACACTAGTCATATGCTTCATGATGCTCTCTTTATGTTTCAATTCTTATCTTTTATGTGAGCATCGTTGAAATCATCATGCCTTGCTAGAAATGCATTAAAGAAAAGCGTTTGTTGGGAGACAACCCAATATTTACCCCCTACTGCTTTTGTGTGATCACATGATTATTCTACTGTAGTAATCATGTTTGATAGCTTTTGGTTAATAAAGTGCCAAGTAAAGCCTTTGGGATAGTGTGGATGATAGTTGACTTGATTCTGTGGAAAAACAGAAACTTTTGTGCTCAGTCCAGGAAATTAGAAAATTCACTAGAACGTGCTTTTGATCTGAATTTTTTACACAATATTTATATAGAAATTACCTAGATTTTCCTAATTTTTCAGAAATTTTGGAGTTACAGAAGTATGGAAAGTTTCCAGATTACTACAGACTGTTCTGTTTTTGACAGATTCTGTTTTCTATGTGTTGTTTGTTTATTTTGATGAATCTATGAGTAGTATAAGAGGGTATGAACCATGGAGAAGTTGGAATACAGTATATATAACACCAATATTAATTTATAATGACTTCACAACAGTACCTAAGTGGTGATTTTATTTTCTTATACTAACGAAGCTTACGAGTTTTCTATTGAGTTTTGTGTTGTGAAGTTTTCAAGTTTTGGGTAAAGATTCGATGGACTATGGAATAAGGAGTGGCAAGAGCCTAAACTTGGGTATGCCCAAGATACCCTAAGATAAAATCAAGGACAACCAAGAGCCTAAGCTTGGGGATGCCCCGGATGGCATCCCCTCTTTCATCTTTGTTCATCGGTAACTTTACTTGGAGCTATATTTTTATTCACCACATGGTATGTGTTTTGCTTAGAGCGTCATTTTATTTTGTTTTTATTTTCTTTCTGTTATTCATAGACATGTTTTATATCTTTTAGTTCAATAAAAAGTCAAGTATAGCCTTTACCATGCTTATTTTACAAGTCTATACGTTGCTGTTTTGAAAACAGAAAGTTTTCTGTTATGTTTTGAATATTGGTTAATAGTCAGAACATGATAAAATCTTGAAATTTTGACTGAATGAGTAACAACAAATTTTCTACAGTGTGGTAATTTTTCAGAATTTTTGGAGTTAGGAAATTATGATTCCTCTTGCATTCTTTACAGACAGTTCTGTTTAGACAGATTGCTGTTATGTTTGTATTGTTTGCATATGTTTGCTTGTTTAATGATTCTATTTGTGGATATTAGTGTTAAATATGCATAGGCATTTAGTAGGAAATATAAAATAATAATTTTAGTGATTTTCTATAGTAGAGAATCATAAGGTTATTGCGTTGATTTATACTAACTTATCTCACGAGTTCTTGTTGAGTTTTGTGTGGATGAAGTTTTTAAGATTTAGGGAAACCGTGATATAAAAGGAATTAAGGAAACACAAAAGCTCAAGCTTGGGGATGCCCAAGGAATCCCTAATTAATATTTCAAGAAGTCTCAAGCATCTAAGCTTGGGGATGCCCCGGTTGGCATCCCACCTTTTTTCTTCAACAACTATCGGTCAGTTTTGGTTGAGCCTAAGTTTTTGCTTCTTCACATGATATGTGCTATCCTTGCAATGTCAATTTATTTTGTTTTGCTTGTTGTTTGAATAATATCCCAACATCTGAAATTCTTAAATGTTAGAGAGTCTTCACATAGTTGCATAATTATTCAACTACTCATTGATCTTCACTTATATCTTTTGGAGTAGTTTGCCGTTTGCTCTAGTGCTTCACTTATATCTTTTTAGAGCACGACGGTGATTTTATTTTGAAGAAATAGATGAACTCTCATGCTTCACTTATATTATTTTGAGAGTCTTAAACAACATGGTAATTTTCTTTGGTTATGATTTTAGTCCTAATATGATGGGTATCCAAGAGGGATATAATAAAAACTTTCATATAAAGTGCATTGAATACTATGAGAAGTTTGATTCCTTATGATTGTTTTTAGATATAAAGATGGTGATATTAGAGTCGTGCTAGTGAGTAGTTGTGAATTTGTGAAATACTTGTGTTAAGGTTTGTGAGTCCCGTAGCATGCATGTATGGTGAACCGTTATGTAACGAATTTGGAGCATGAGATATTTTTTGATTGTCTTCCTTATGAGTGGCTGTCAGGGACAAGCGATGGTCGTTTACTACCAATCTATCACCCTAGGAGCATGTGCGTAGTACTTTGTTTCAATGACTAATAGACTTTTGCAACAAGTATGTGAGTTCTTTATGACTAATGTTGAGTCCATGGATTATACGCACTCTCACCCTTCCATCGTTGCTAGCCTCTCTTGTGCCGCGCAACTTTCGCCGGTACCATACACCCACCATATACCTTCCTCAAAACAACCACCATACCTACCTATTATGGCATTTCCATAGCCATTCCGAGATATATTTCCATGCAACTTTCCACCATTCTGTTTATTATGACACACATCATCATTATCATATTGCTTTGCATGATCATGTAGTTGACATTGTATTTGTGGCAAAGCCATCTTTCATAATTCTTTCATACATGTCACTCTTGATTCATTGCACATTCTGGTACACCGCCAGAGGCATTCACATAGAGTAATATTTTGTTCTAAGTATCGAGTTGTAATTCTTGAGTTGTAAATAAATAAAAGTGTGATGATCATCATTATTAGAGCATTGTCCCATGTGAGGAAATTTAAAAAAAGAGGCCAGAGAAGCCAAAGAAAGAAAAAAAAGAGAGAAAAAATGAGAGAAAAAGAGAGAAGGGGCAATGTTACTATCCTTTTTCCACACTTGTGCTTCAAAGTAGCACCATGATCTTCATGATAGAGAGTCTCCTATTTTGTCACTTTCATATATAGTGGGATTTTTTCATTATAGAACTTGGCTTGTATATTCCAACGATGGCCTTCCTCAAATCGCCCTAGGTCTTCATGAGTAAGCAAGTTGGATGCACACCCACTTAGTTTCCTTTTGAGCTTTCATACACTTATAGCTCTAGTGCATCCGTTGCATGGCAATCCCTACTCACTCACATTGATATCTATTGGTGGGCATCTCCATAGCCCGTTGATATGCCTAGTTGATGTGAGACTATCTTCTCCTTTTTTGTCTTCTCCACAACCTGTGCTTCAAAGTAGCACCATGATCTTCATGATAGAGAGTATCCTATGATATCACTTTCATATACTAGTGGGATTTTTTCATTATAGAACTTGGCTTGTATATTCCAATGATGGGCTTCCTCAAAATGCCCTAGGTCTTCATGAGCAAGCGAGTTGGATGCACACCCACTTAGTTTCTTTTGTTGAGCTTTCATATACTTATAGCTCTAGTGCATCCGTTGCATGGCAATCCCTACTCACTCACATTGATATCTATTGATGGGCATCTCCATAGCCCGTTGATATGCCTAGTTGATGTGAGACTATATCCCTCTTTTGTCTTCACAACCACCAGATTCTCTTCCACCATAGTGCTATATCCATGGCTCACGCTCATGTATTGCATGAAAGTTGAAAAGGTTTGAGAACATCAAAAGCATGAAACAATTACTTGGCTTGTCATCGGGGTTGTGCATGATTTGAATATTTTGTGTGATGAAGATGGAGGATAGACAGACTATATGATTTTGTAGGGATAACTTTCTTTCGCCATGTTATAATTTTGAGAAGACATGATTACTTTGTTAGTATGCTTGAAGTATTATTGTTTTTATGTCAATATTAAACTTTTGCTTTGAATCTTATGGATCTGAATATTCTTGCCACAATAAAGAAAAAAATACATGGATAAATATGTTAGGTAGCATTCCACATCAAAAATTCTGTTTTTATCATTTACCTACTTGAGGACGAGCAGGAATTAAGCTTGGGGATGCTTGATACGTCTCCAACGTATCTTTACTTTTTTATTGTCCCATGCTATTATATTATCCATCTTGAATATTTTATATGCATTTATATGCTATTTTATATGATTTTTGGGACTAACCTATTAACCTAGAGCCAGTGCCAGTTTATGTTCTTTCCTTGTTTTTGAGTTTCGCAGAAAAGGAATATCAAACGGAGTCCAATTGACCTGAAAATTTATGGATATTATTTTTGGACCAGAAGAAGCGCAAGGAGCATCGGAGATGGAACAGAAGAGTCCCGAGTCAACCACGAGGGTGGAGGGCGCGCCCTACCCCCCGGGCGCGCCCCCTACCTCGTGGCTGCCTCGGGGACCCCCTAACTTGTTCCCAATGCCAACACCTCTTATATATCTCCAAACTTCCAAAACAGAACCTAGATCGGGAGTTCCGCCGCCGCAAGCCTCTGTAGCCTGTTATGGCACCCTGCCGGAGGGGGAAACCATCACCGGTGGCCATCTTCATCATCCCTATGTTCTCCATGACGAGGAGGGAGTAGTTCGCCCTCGGGGCTGAGGGTATGTACTAGTAGCTATGTGTTTGATCTCTCTCTCTCTCTCTCTCTCGTGTTCTTGATTTGGCACAATCTTGATGTATCGCGAGCTTTGCTACTATAGTTGGATCTTATGATGTTTCTCCCCCTCTACCTTCTTGTAATGGATTGAGTTTTCCTTTTGAAGTTATCTTATCGGATTGAGTCTTTAAGGATTTGAGAACACTTGATGTATGTCTTGCATGTGCTTAACTGTGGTGATAATGGGATATTCACGTGATCCACTTGATGTATGTTTTGGTGATCAAGTTGCGGGTTCTGTGACCTTGTGAACTTATGCATAGGGGTTGGCACACGTTTTCGTCTTGACTCTTCGGTAGAAACTATGGGGCACTCTTTGAAGTTCTCTGTGTTGGTTTGAATAGATGAATCTGAGACTGTGTGATGCATATCATATAATCAAACCCGCGGATACTTGTGGTGACATTGGAGTATCTAGGTGACATCAGGGTTTTGGTTGATGTGTGTCTTAAGGTGTTATTTTAGTACGAACTCTAGGGCTGTTTATGACACTTATAGGAATATCCTAATAGATCGATCAGAAAGAATAACTTTGAGGTGGTTTCGTACCCTACAATAATCTCTTCATTTGTTCTCCGCTATTAGTGACTTTGGAGTGAGTCTTTGTTGCACGTTGAGGGATTGTTATATGATCTAATTATGCTATCATTGTTGAGAGAACTTGCACTAGTGAAAGTATAAACCCTAGGCCTTGTTTCGAAGCATTGCAATACCATTTTCGCTCACTTTTGCTACTAGCACTACAAAAAAAAGACACATCCGTGACATTTTGGGCCGAACAAAAAAATTTTCTCATACATGTGACACTTCTATGACGATAATTGTGACAAAACCCGGTATCATCATAGATGTGGTGGGCTCCTACTTCCATGACAAAAAATCATGACATGAAATGGGCTTTTCGTCCTGGGTGGGCCGGAGACGCAGCTGCATGACATTCTTTGGGCCGTCCATGACGAAAAAAATCATGGTAGAAGCGAGGGGGAGGAAAATGTCGGGGAGTTCCCGGTTACGGTGGGAGGTCGGGGGCCGAGTGATGCGCGTTTCTCTCGTACACGTGCGAGGCGTTGGCTCTAAATGAACTCGAGCGAGGCGTTGGGCTCTAACTGAACCCGAGCGATTGCAGTGCAGGGTACGCGTTACTGAACCCGAGCGATCGATCGATGGCTGTTAACTGAACCCGATCGAGCGATTCCTTCGCTACTGCTGCTAACTGAAGCCGATCGATT
>NC_057795.1:339914167-340003686 GCF_018294505.1 Triticum aestivum
CCGGTGGAGTAGCGCGCGGTGGAGGCTGGATGAACAGGAGCCCATGGAGGCTGGAGGAGGTCGACGGTAGACCGTGGAGGCTGGAGGAGGTCAACGGTGGAGATGAACAGTATCCCGTGGAGTCCCGTTTTGCGGTACGCCACACCCCTCCCAATGAACATGACCCCCGTTTCGACTGTAGGAGGTCCGTTTCGTCCGTCTTGCAGTACGCCACACCCCTCCCGATCAACAGGACCCCCGTTTCGACCATAGGAGGTTCGTTTCCTCCGTTTTGCGGTATGCCACACCCCTCCCGATCAACAGGACCCTGTTCCGAATGTAGGAGGTCCGTTTCCTCCGTTGTGCGGTACGCCAGGCCTCGTTTCCATCGCCTGTTCCGTCCAAGCCCTACCGATGAACACGACCACGCATTCCGTTCCGACACAGCCGGTTGGCTCCCACGCGTTCCGTTGCCTCCCCATGAACACGAGCATTCCGTTGCCTCCCCATGAACACGACGCATTCCGTTGCCTCCCGATGAACACGACGCATTCTGTTGCCTCCCCATGAACACGACGACGACGTTGTTTCTCCATTCCGACCCAGCCATGTACATGAGCCCTTTCTCTGTTCCGACCCAGCCATGTACACGAGCCCTGGCTGTACGTATGCGTGAGTAGGCATTCGAGACCCTGCCCGTATGTACGTATGTGGCCGTATTTTCTTTCTTGCACCCTCGCCGCTGTACATACGTGTACATGCTACGTGCGCGCCTCTACTACGACACGTGCGTGCCTCTACAACGACCAGTATGTACATACACGTTCGCGACCAGAATGACAACGCTACATACGCTTCGACCAGGTGGGTCCCGACTGTCAGGCACTTCCTTGCCTGCGAAGATGTAGCTGGTGGGTCCCAGCAGTCAGGGGGGTGAATCGTTTTTTTTTGCCCGGACGCACTTCCTTGCGTGCGAAGATGTAGCTGGTGGGTCCCAACTATTGGGGGGAAACGTTTTTTTGCAAAATACGGTGGCCCGTCCGGTGGGTCCCCGCTGTCAGGTGGAGGAATAATTATTTTGCGCGTAATAAGGAGGCACTTCCTTGCTGCGGCCGTGGACCCAACTGCCAGCCTCTCCACGTACAGTCCACGTCCGATGGAAGCCATTCCTTGACCATGTTGACCACGCCATGCCGAGAGCACCATGGTGGTGGATGACGGCGAGGCCTAGGAAGGGGACGACGCGGAGCTGGGGAAGACGCGGCAGTGGATGCCCACGCGTAGAGGAGTACGAGGGTTCACTGGTTCGCTGCGGTGTGAGGCTGCCGTCGCCGCAGAATAACAGGGGGTGTGGGTGAGTAGAGGGATGGCCTGGCCAGCCCTGGGAGTAGTAGGGAGCGGTGAGGCCTCCGCCGCATCACAGCCGGCCATGGGAGGCAGGAGCACGAGGCATGACCGGCGCTGGTTTGGGCGGCTGGAGCAAGAAGACCAGAGGTTGAAGAAGAACTACGGCCATTGGATGGACATCGTACGACCACTGGAGCTAGAATCGTGCATATTGACTAAGTTGACAAAGCCCTCCGCGCCCCTCAACTTAGTAGGCCCACAAGTCAGCCTGCCACTATACTGGGTCCCAGCTAACAGGGGGAGTATTCATTTTTTTGTGCGTAATAAGGAGGAACTTCCTTGCATGCGAAGATATAGTTGGTGGGTCCGAGCTGTCAGCGGCGGTAACGTTTTTTTCGTGAAATACAGAGGCCCTTTCAGTGGGTCCCTGATGTCAGGTGGAGGAATCATTATTTTGCGCGTAATAAGGAGGCATTTCCTTGCGTGCGGCCGTGGACCCAGCTGTTGGCCTCTCCACGTACAGTCCACTTCAGATGCATGCCGGTCGTTGACCATGTTGACCAGGCCGCGCTAAGAGCACCAGGGCGGTGGACGACGGCGAGGCCTAGGAAGGGAACGACACAGTGGCAGGGAAGACTCGGCAGTTGTTTCCCATGCGGAGGGGAGTACAACTGTATGAGGGTTTACTGGTTCGTCTGCCATCACCGGAGAATAACAGCAGGTGTGGGTGAGTAGAGGGATGGCTAGGCCAGTGATGGGAGTACGATGGGGCGGTGAGGCCTGCGCGGCAGCACAGCCGACCGCGGGGAGGAGGGAGCAGGCAGTCCCGTCGGCGCTTGTTTGAGCGGCTGGAGCAGGAAGAGCAGAGATTGAAGAAGCACGACGGCCGTTGGATGGACATCCAACTGTCACTGCTTGTGCGTCAACCTTTTTTTAGGAAAGCCTCAAATCTGTGGAAAACAACATACAACCCATCTGCCATTATTTCTAATAATTTACATCCCATTTGCTAATTCTTAAGTTTTTTTGGAGCCCATATTCTTTTTGTTAGCATTACAGCCCATATTGTGGCCACGGTTAAAAAATTATACGAAATTTTGCATATTTCGGTGCGGTCCGAACTGTTTTTAATCCCAAAATTTCGACTCACATTCAATCTGATTTTAAAAATAAATGTATATCAATATAAAATCCAACAAATTCTCCACGCATAAAAATTAATGTAATTTAAAATGTTGAAATGAAAAAAAGATATTTGAAACTAATTGCCGGTTTGATGTGTTTTAAAAATGTACATCCCATCTCTCATTACTGATAGGCCATTTTCTCGGCCAGCCGAATGAAGCTCTCCTCGTCTTTAAAGATTTGCAGCCCAACAGGCCTGACAAAGCAACTTACTTGGCAAATCACAAACAAACTAGGCTGTGGCCGTGGACCCAGCTGTCAGCCTCTCCACGTACAGTACTCTTCTGATGGAAGTCGGTCATTGACCACATTGACCACGCCGCGCCGAGAGCACCAAGGTGGTGGACGACGGCGAGGCCTAGGAAGGGGACGACGCGGAGCCGGGGAAGACGCGGCAGTGGATGCCCACGCGGAGAGGAGTACGAGGGTTCACTAGTTCGGCTGCGGCGTGAGGCTACCGTCGCCGCAGAATAACAGGGGGTGTGGGTGAGTAGAGGGATACCCTGGGCCAGCGGTGGGAGTAGTAGGGGGCGGTGAGGCCTCCACGGCATCACAGCCGGCCACGAGAGGCAGGAGCATGCGGCATGACCGGTGCTACTTTGGGTGGCTGGAGCAAGAAGACCAGAGGTTGAAGAAGCACTATGACCGTTGGATGGACATCGTACGGTCACTAGAGCTAGAATCATTCATATTGACCAAGTTGACAAATCCCTCTGTCCTCGTCAACTTAGTAGGCCCACAAGTCAGCCACCCACTATGGTGGGTCCCAGCTAGCAGGGGGTATTCATTTTTTGGTGCGTAATAAGGAGGCACTTCCTTGCGTGCGAAGATATAGCTGGTGGGTCTGACCTGTCAGCGGGGGGAACATTTTTTCGCGAAATACACAAGCCCTTCCCACGTACAGTGCGTAATAAGGAGGAACTTTCCTTGCGTTCGACCATGGACCTCGTGGGTCCCAGCCGTCAGGCTCTCCACGTACAGTCCTCTTCCGATGACTCTCGTATGTTGAACACACCGCGCCAAGCGCACTGAGGCGGTGGATGACGGAGAGGCCCCAGGCTGGAATGACGCGGAGATGGGGAAGACGCGACAGTGGAGTCGCAGACAGAGAGGAGTGGGAAACTTGACTTGTTCAGGTGCGGGGTGGGCCTACACTCGGCAGAGAATAACAGGAGGTGCGGAGTGGAGGGATGGCCTGGCCGTCGGCGGGGTAGCGTTTTGCTGAGGAGCGCAAAACAACGCCGCTGGACGCCGAAGGCTGGAGCAGGTGGTTCCGGCAGCGCTGGGGGAAGAAGACGAGAGATTGAATGCGCCCACATGTCAGCCAGTCCATTTGTTTTTTAGTCCATTTGGTGGGCTGGGTGAAACAATGATGTAGCATCTATGCAACCCGTTTAAATCCCATTTACATTTTTCTCGAAATCCGCGGACATGCTGGGCTGGGTGAAAATAGCATGTTGGGCTAGACGGAGAAATGTTATAAAAACTTAAACACATGATTGCATGTCAGTAAATTTTTTGCAAGCTTATGTACGCAATCACTAGGAGTTAACTTGGCAAGTTATATATAAACAATTATTATTATTATTTTGTAAGAACTTTCAACTTACGAAATAAAATATCATTTTAATTTGATGAGTTAATAGCATGTGGGGTATTATTATTTTTTAGGCTAGACGTGGGACAGTTGAGTTGGTTCTAGGGGAAAGTACTGGGTGAAAACTCAGTTTACATCAAAAAGAAAGTGGGAGAAAATTTAGAGACCTGCTGGGTCCACCTGAGGAGAGGAATATGTTGGGAGGAAGGAGATTCAAAGCACGGCAGCCGAGTGAACTAGTTTTTTTTACGGACAAGTGAACTAGTTTACATACATAAGCAAATAGCCACTAAAAAGCAATCAGGTTAATGGGTTCTTAAAAGAAATATTTCAAACAAAACAGATAATTATGACACATAGGCTAATGCATGAAACACTTAGATCATAAATGTGCTTATAAACAGATAAAGTACAACATCTACACCTTCCTGGCACGCTTGATCATGACGCTGCGGCTGACCGTGTACTCGTCGGTTACGGGAAGCAGACATGCCCTCATGTCCAAGATCTACATGTACATGTCGTAGCATGCGTATGCGTCCTTGGCCGCGTAGGTTATGTAGGCTAGATTCAGAGGTACCTCCCACGCGTTCAGGTCGTCTTCTTTCATGTTGGCGTATCAGGGGTCGATGTTATTCTCAGCGAGGTCAACCACGGAGTCCTTCTCCTGCCCATTGTTGATGATCTTGTATTGCTTCTAGATGTCGACAAGCTTGTTGCACCAGATGGCCGAATCGTCGCGTTCTTCCTTCTCTCCACCGTAGCGAAGGTGCAGTCGGCGCTGCCGATGAAACGGGCGAATGCTCCAGAACCTGGTGCAGCCATAGGACTGAGGCGAGGTAGAGCTTCACCGAGTCTGTATCGTTGGTGTACATCACATTCAACTTGGTGCAGCCATAGGACTAAACGGTGAACTCAAAGGGGAACTCCTTGCTGAAGTCCATATCCAGCAGGCTCACCCCTCGGATCGCCATTGGAGTCTCTTCGAGTGAACGAGTGTGTAGGCGGCGGCAGCAGTTCGTTTTTCAGCTCTTGGGGAACTGGATTCAACAGTAAGCTGAGTGCGTACAGGCGACAATAGTTACTACCCCTCCCTCGTCCGCTACACGCCCGGCAGAAGATGCACCCTCGGCGCATTCAAACACCTCCATTAACAAACCTACTCCGGCCACACGCCGGTTCACGAGCGGGTCTGTATTGGTACTGTAATAACAGGAGTTAGTGGTCACTTTACTTAAATTCATTAGCTTTAATAGAAATTTATACTTAAAACAAGCAATGCATTCGCTCGTTCTATCAGTGCCATAGGATCAACATGCACAACAATTAGAATTATTATTCTCAGGACGCACACGATCAACACATTTGTCGCACTTTCACAAAGATAATACTACCAAGTTTGAACTGTTTGTTATGGTTGTTGTCCTTTGCATCATCATGCCGTGTTTCCCAGCTTGCAAGATTCAGAACCAACAAATAAGATCCAAATAATAAGTACAACAAAGATGCCTACACATCTCATTGATTTCCAGCTTGCAAGATTCAGAACCAACAGATAAGATCCAAATAATAAGTACAACAAAGATGCCTACACATCTCATTGATTCCCAGCTTGCAAGATTCATAACCAACAAATAAGATTCAAATAATAAGTACAACAAAGATGCTTACACATCTCACTGATCCCCAACTTGCAAGCTTCAGAACCAACCCATTAGAGCCTTTTGATAAAGTGAATATCGGGATTAAATCCATCTTGGCTAGCCATGTCATACAATCGAAGAACTTGGCGAATGCTCTTGACCGTCACAACATCTGTAGTTGAGTATTCCTGTTTGCATAGCATGTTTGCACAGCACAAACAAGGAGACAGGAGAGCATGATTTCGCTTTAATAGCGGCCTCCTTGAACTCAACCTCCAGCTCTAGTTGGATGAGGTCTGCCTGGAGTTCCATGATTCAATTCATGCACCTTTTTCTGCAGTTCACCTGAAATGAAGCAAAGATTGCATCATTCAGCTAGCAAGAAGTACTTGCTCTTGTGAGCTGGCAGGTTCTTCTTTAGTAGTTGCACTAATATTGAGGAACATTAAGGTTGGCTGTCCGGCTCATGTAAGGTGCAACTATAATTTTCTTATCCTTTTGTGCAGTTCCACAAAAATAAAGTGCCATTGTGGTGACAGTGATGGCTCCATCTTGCAAAGGCTAATAAAATGTTGCACGAGATTACCAGCAGAACTTGACAGAGATTTTGGAAACTCCAATCACCATTTTATGCAGTTCCACCAAAATTGAGAGATGTTGCCCACGTGACATTTTAGTTGAACTGCAGAAGACACTCACTCCAAAAAAAGTGTTTTGTGCAGTTCACCAAAAGGTCACAATAGCAACAAGGTGAAATGGATATCCCTATCTGCACAAAATGATAGAAAGTAAATAGTTGCTGGTCAATAAGAATATACGAAACATATACAAAATGAAAAGAAGCATCTTAATTATGTTCATGGCAATCACCGAGGACAGTAGAAATTTTAAAACGTCAGCAATGCTTCATGTTACCAGAAGCATTACGATCAACAATGAGATTCCTCAAATATGGGATTACTTTAATGGTGGCATTGCTTGTTTACCAGACACAATAAATCAACAGCAGCTAAAGAGTTGGTTTAAGGGCATGGGACCGTGGGGACACCAGGACACTCAGCAGCGTAAAGGAGCAACTTACTTATCATACGGGGGAAAACAGCAGGAGTGCCATTTGTAACACAGTTTAATTGCATCTTATCATTGGAGGCATTAGATTAACAATAACACTGGTTAGACATGTCCCTAAGGTAACAGTGTGATCGCTTCATTTTACATGCGCCCTTACATTAACAACAGCAAAAGGTTGGTATAAGGACATGCGACAGTGGACGCATCAGCACAATGTACCTACAAGGAGGCATAAAGTGGTGATGCCGAGCTTGTTCACGCTATGTGAGGGCAGCAAACCTAATCCTGGAGACCTTGTACTATGTGAGGGCAGCAAATCTAATCCTGGAGACCTTTTACTATGTGAGGGCAACAAATCTAATCCTGGAGACCTTTTACTATGTGAGGGCAGCAAATCTAATCCTGGAGACCTTTTACTATGTGAGGGCAGCAAATCTAATCCCGAGACCTTTTACTATGTGAGGGCAGCAAATCTAATCCTGAGACCTTTTACTATGTGAGGGCAGCAAATCTAATCCTGGAGACCTTTTACTATCTGATGGCAGAAAATCTAATCCTGGACATACTCTGTTGACTTGTCCACTAGCCGCCACTTTCTATCCTTTTTTCAACCAATAATAGATCTGTTCCTTATCCAGTTTGTACTTCGTTTTCCCATTATTTCCCTTTTCAACCAAGAGATCAGTTGGGTATCCGGTCTCTACTACTTTCACCATATTATTTCCTCTTTGAATCAAGTCCTAGATTCATGCTACAACTTTCCCCCCTTTCTTCGTTGTTTGAACAAAGCCCTAGATTTGAATGCATGAAGTAGCTTTACCTCTAATAATACTAAAAATTTAGGTGGGTTTGGAAGAGCTGATGGGAGTAGAAAAAGATGCACATGCAGACACGTGGGGAGCTGGGGCAGTAGAGCAAGGCCGCTTTCGAAGAACTTATACCTGAGGGTCGTCGGGATGTCGGCGGTGGCAGGTCGGATCTGCGGACAATATGGCAGGGAGGAAGAAGGGTCAGAGGACCTCCTGAGCCGGTGCTGTGTCGGAGAGAACGGCACGGGCAGAGGATCGGGCCCCTCCGGCAGCTGTGGGTTTCCTCCCTCGGCGGTGATGATCGCGTGAACGATGCACCTTTTAGTCCTCTACACACACCGGCCGAAGGGATCCGGCCGGATCTGTGACCAGCGGTGAGCAGAGAGAAAATGTCGCTACCGCTGTCTTGTTTATATCTGGAGAGGATGAGAGAATGAAGAGAGCAACCCTAGTAAAGCAAGCGCTCATGCCCTTGCGTCCATATATAGTGGAGTGATTATCTTTTTTCTCTCCACAACAAGCATTTCAATTTGTGTACGTGGCATTAAAGAAAAGAAACTCTCTATTTAAGGTGACTACTCTACGACTCCTACTTACTACTGGTGAATAAACATATAGTAAGTACTGTATTTATATAGAACGAACAAGCTCAAACTATTTTCGCATAGTTAAAAGTTGAGGGCGGGGCTTTTCCCGGGCGGTACACGCGGTAGTTTTCGGGTAGGCGGTTTGAAAGAGAGGCAAGGAGGGTGAACGAGTGGGGCTGTGCGATTTGACGGCGCGTTACTGCTGGAAAGACTTGTGATATGAACACTCACTATAGTCATGAATTACTGGCGCTTCGACCGGGGTGATGCCCCCCTTCCGTTCCGCGCTCTAATCTGGTGCATGACACGTCGACCTGGATGCTGGCTCTCTCACATGTCGGAGTAGTAAGAAGGAGCAAAGAATGATGCGGTATATACTAGTTCTATACTACTCCCTCCGTTCCTAAATATAAGTCTTTGGAGAGATTTCACTATGGACCACATACGGAGAAAAATGAGTGAATCTACACATAAAATGCATCTATATACATCCGTATGTGGTCCACAGTGAAATATCTACGAGACTTATATTTAGGAACGGAGGGAGTACTACTCAGGTCGGAGGAGTGCGAACCACGGCAGCCCAGTGAACCAGCAGTGCGAACCACAGTAGCCCAGAGAACCAACAGTAGAAAACAATGTGGTGATATGGCCATAAAAAACAATGTGCTACGGTCCACATTGTAGCATGTATAGTAACACTCCTCTTTGTTTGGATCCCTGAGTTAGAGCTAGTTTGGGTTGAAATAGCCTCAAATTATCGAAACAAGAGGGGTTAGTTTGAGCTAGTTTGCTCTAACCCAGCTAAAAAAACTAGCCCGGTGGAGAGGTTCTAATTGGGTTAGTTATCCTCGGGCCCACTAAAAGAGAACTAAAAAAATCTCACTTGCCCGCACCAGATCGCTCCCCCCCTCTCGCATGACTCCTCTCTGTTCCCCATAGGGCCGCCCGCCCAAGCGCCGCTCGCCCTCTCTCTCCTCCGGCCGCCCTCTCCTTCCGGCCTCCGCCTCCCTACTCCTGCCGCCCTCTCCCTCCGACCTTCGAAGGTCGCCCTGCTCCCCCTTCACCAGTCGTTTTTCTCCCTCTGTCGTGCGTGGTGGTGGCGCATCTACCAGGGAGGTCGCGAGAGGGGTGAGTTTGTTCATTCCTTCTCTGTCTCACGGCCATATCATTGATCTTGCTTGCTCTAGCGCTAATTCTGATTTGGAAAAGTAGATCCTGATCAAACTTGCTATAGATTTGTGGTGCACGCATGGAATTGTTTGATGCTTCTTGAGGAGGTAATAAATATTTCTAGAGGCCCAAAGATTCAGGTCACCTTTCTAGGTATTTCAATTTTAGGCTTGCATTATTTGTAGAGGCCCAAAGATTCAGTTCACCTTTCTAGGTATTTCAATTTCAGGCTTGCATTATTTCTAGAGGCCCAAAGATTCAGTTCACCTTTCTAGGTATTTCAGTTTCAGGCTTGCATTATTTCTAGAGGCCCAAAGATTCTGTTCACCTTTCTAGGTATTTCAGTTTTAGGCTTGCATTATTTCTAGAGGCCCAAAGATTCAGTCCACCTTTCTAGGTATTTCAGTTTCAGGCTTGCATTATTTCTAGAGGCCCAAAGATTCCGTTCACCTTTCTAGTTATTTCAGTTTCAGGCTTGCATTATTTCTAGAGGCCCAATGATTCAGTTCACCTTTCTAGGTATTTCAGTTTCAGGCTTGCATTATTTCTAGAGGCCCAAAGATTTAGTTCACCTTTCTAGGTATTTTAGTTACAGGCTTGCATTATTTCTAGAGGCCCAAAGATTAAGTTCCCAGTCGGCGGCAAGCGGCCCTGCTACCCATGTTGGTGTCAACCTCAACTTGCAAGGGCCAGCATCGGAGGGGTTCCCGGGGCTTGGGCTCTACGGAGCCTTCCTCTAGAGCGACGATGGCGAGCTCCTCCCTCGGTGTGTGAGGGGATCCGAGCTCCCTCCCTATCGTGAATGACTTCCGTGATGAGTTAGCTCATTCTTTGTTTCATGAAGTGTTTTTTATTTTGTGAAGCTTGATTGACGACTTGTATGTTTAAGTGGGATATCTCATTTGTATGGACAAAGTAAAAATTATCATGTTTTGCATGCTTGATTTGTATAGATGGTTCGTTTATGTCAATTGTGAGCGGAGGAGGCCACAGAAGAGCCGACCACACCAAGAGGGTGCTTGGATCCAAGGGACTTATTTTAGTCTGACTAAAAATAGGGTCCAAAGTAGTCAAATGATTGGGATAGAGCATTTATTGTCAATCTAACCCTACCATCCATACACCTCTTTGGTTTAGAGTTAGTTCAGGGTTAGAATCTAACTCTAACCTCTAACCGAGTTAGAGTTCTCCTCGTCTCGGTTCATCGCCATCATACTTTCCCCATTCCTGTGTTTTCAGTATCCTGCGAATCAAAGAGGCCCTTTTTCTGCAGGAAAAATCAAAGAGGCCCTTAGACTGGTTTAGGTCCGGTCATTTTCTATAAACGTGTTATGTCCAAAATTTAATGAACGTGCTCCGGTTTCCACGAAAATAATCCGGTTTCATGTAGTAATTCATTTATTTATTTATTATTCTGCGGGGGGTTTGCATGTAATTCGTGAGGTCTGAAATGTAAAGTACCCCAGCATATGCTCCAAGTTGTGCATGCACTACGACCCAGATGCTCTATGTCCCACATATCGGCGAATGGGAGCACGTGGAAATAGCCTAGGAGTACATATAGGAGGATAAATGCGTGAAAAAAATATGTACTGTGAAGCGTAGCCGCGGTTCAAAAAGGAGACCTAAAGTGATGACAGCTATAGGTCGCACGCACCCAACTAGTGGTACTGGACATACGACTAATTTTTCCCTCAAAAAAAGAGGCACGAGTGCTCAGTACTCCTATTCTATAAACATGAGTCCCATCTGACAACAACATCCGTGCTACAACTAGCTCTCCTCCCTTGTTTCTCTCTCCTAATTCTAAACTCGGTCGACGCCCGGTGGGCGGGGTGGGTTTGCTCAACTGCAGCCCCACCTCACAGTGAAAACATTACGACTGGAATAAAAATGCCATATACTCCCTTCGTTCATAAATATAAGCCTTTTTAGATACTAGTTCAAATGGAATACAACATACATATGTATGTAGACATAGTTTAGAGTGTATATTCACTCATTTTGCTCCGTATGTAGTAGTCACTTGCTTCAATCTTTAGAAAGACTTATATTTGGGAATGGAGGGAGTAGTATACTAATAAAACATTAAGGCCACGAGGCAATGCAGTGCTGGTTACAGGAGGCAAGAAGAAGAGATGCATCCATCGACGACGTCCACCTCCTCGACTCAGGGCACCGGCCCACCGAACGGCGCCTAAGTAGCAGCGGCTTTCATGGCCAGGTCGATGTGCTTCTGAACAATGGCGTCCAAAGATTCCAGCCGCTGGAAGAAGGCCAACGTCTTTCTGTCCTCGCTTGCCTTGTAGTGTCCTATGTAGATGATTTCCTCGTAGACATGGGTGTGCAGGTCGACGGTTTCTTGCATGGCGAGGCGAGCGCGGCCTCGATGTGCTCATTCTTCGTCATGACCTCCGGCACCTACAGGGCCACCAGGGATTGAAAGAGTTCGTCACCATGTAGGCCGATGAGGGTGGCAGGCAATGAGGAGCCTGGGCGCGCGGGCTGGAGCAGTACGACAAGGTCGTCTGCGCGCTTCTTGACGGCGGTGAACTTGCGGATGGAGTTGACCATCATGTCGTCCATGCGAGAGGCAAAGCCGGCGTCGGCGAGGGCTACGATGCCTGCGGTCGCCAGCACCGTCTGGAAACGCTGCACGGTGTGGGGCCACAGGCCGACGCCTTGGATGATTTGGCACAGCCGACTGCCGCTCGCGTCCATCGCCTCCATAGGTGCTTGTGGCTTCTTGTCATTTGGTCTTGGATTGGAGTGAGCAGTGTTGCGCAGAGACTTGGGAGTAGATGGATTGGAGTGGTGGGGCGCCTTTATTATATGAGAGTCCAAACTCTGTCGCATTCACATCGTGCTGGCTCTATTCTGCTTCTCCAATTAATTCCCTCTGCATGTAATTGAGGATGCATCATTGACCATTCAATGTCTCGGGAACCGCTACCCTCTTCCTCCTTGGCGTTCAAGCACCTATTGACCCGTCGACGATGAGGTGCCTATGGTGACTTCGTAAATTTCAAGATGATAGTGCCCTGCGTGTATGTGTTCATAGGGGTGAGTGTATGCGCGTGTATATGAGCTCTTGCGTCTATACTATGTCAAAAAAACGTAAATGCGTGTCAAAAAGAGACTAGTCAGTATACTCAATATTGTGCACCTCGGAGAGGAAAACGATAGAACTAGTACATATTTATTTACGGTGCAGATTCACTCATTTTGCTCCATATGTACTCCGTCTCGGTGTAGTCTAGTCACTTGTTGAAATCTCTAAAAGGGAAAATACTCCTTTCTGGTTTACATGGCTATACTAGCAAGTAGTTGTACGTACTAGTACAATAGTGGGCTCACATAGCAATTTTGTCTCATGCAAGAGCCTGGCTATATGCGTGCTCCAATGTTCGCAACTGCAACATTCGGTTTGCGCTTGGCTCTTCGCCTCTTCGAGAAGACGAACAATGATGTTACTACTACTGCTTCTATAGTGTCAAATCCACTACTGCATGTCCGTCCACCGCGAGCGGGACGAATAGCTTGTTGTAGAAGTACTACTAAGCAAAAGCCTGTCCTCGTTTGCGAGCAACCGCGTGCATGGGCGAGGGAGAAGGCGTGTAGTAAAATCAAGCTTCTCCTCGTTGTACGAGTTGACGCGACACATCATAGCACTGGCCCCACATGCTTGCCTCTAAACTTGGCTGAAAGACCCGCAGTGTACAATATATTTGCTGCAACCTCTAACATTTACCCACCACAAATTAAAATATATGTGGCCGTATGCATCGTTCTGATGCAGAGGCCGGAGAGTCCCCCCTTTTTGAAAAAAAACAAATTAAAATATATATTCCTGTCTTGACCAGATGAGCGTGCAAACTACAGTCACCAGGGTGACAGGTAGGGCCAGAAGACTATTTTAATTTTTTTTAAAACTTCGAGACGGCCACATAGCATGGAGCCGACCCCAACGATTTTAAGCTTACATGCATGGTACACGCTGTCCTAGACAACTCTACACATGAAACTGCCACACGAGCGTCCGGGCTGCGCTTGGCTCTTCGCCTCTTCGGGAAGTCGAACAATGATGGAGTACTACTGCAGTGGAGTAGTACTATAGTACGCTTCTGGCCATCTGATACCGATTGAACTGCTGCATGTCCACCGCGTGCGGGAGGGAGAGTGTGTAGCGAAAGCTTCTCCTAGTCTTGCCAGCCACCACGCTCATGGGCGAGGGAGGGACGCTCCTGCCTTTGCGTGTATGACAGGTGGGCCCGACAGGTGTGTGGCCAACCTGTCATACAGCGAAAGGCAGGTGCAGTTAAGTCCGCGAGGGATAGGATAATCAAACTTCTCGTTGATGTACGAGTTGATGCGACACATCAAAGCACTGCACTCGATATATTTCAATAATTTGCGTTTACCGATGCATTAATTACAATGCATGCATGCATGCCCGTGACTCTTCTTTTGATACTTGCATGTGTTGATTTAATGCACCTTGAAGTAGTACTCCCTCTGTTCCTAAATATAAGTCTTTGTAGGGATTCCATTATGAATTACATACGGATGTATATAGATGCATTTTAAGTGTGGATTCATTCATTTTGCTCCATATGTAGTCCACCTAGTGAAATCTCTATAAAGACTTACATTTAGGAACGGAGGGAGTATAAAATATGTGACGATAAAGCTTTGTAATACCCCGGCCCAAGTCAAGAGATGGTTGTGCACGAGGAGGGCGAGATCATGCAGACCGAAGAGGAACAGGACCCGACGATGGAGCTCTCTAAGGTCTCGATGGACCTCACCGTGCTCCACTGCCCCTTGTGCCGCCGCCCCTTGACGCCTCCAGTGCATAGTTTCAAATAGCAGAGATAGCATCCGCTATTGCGTCCACAATAGCGCTAGCGCAATAGCATCCACTATTGATCAAATTGAATGTAATTAATTTTCGTGAAGGATCTAGAAATATACACAACAATCTAGTGTTTTTAAAAATCCGCTATGTGGACATAGCGCCCGCAATATCACCCGCTATCCGCATTTCGCTACACGAACCCCAGTCCTCTACCAGCCCGCTATCCGCTATTTAAAACCATGTCCAGTGTATGAGGTTCGAATACACCTCGTCCGTTCGGCTGATTGAGCAAGGTGCAGGTTTCTTGATTGATGTGTTGTTCGATTGATTTCTGCAGTGCAAGGGAGGGCACCTGGCCTGCCCGGACTGCCGCGTCGAGCGCCCCGGGAACCAGCGGCAGTGCCAAAATTGCAAGCGTGGCGGTGACTTCGATGTGCGGAACATGGTGGTGGACTCCGTCCTTTCGTCGGTGAGGGTGGAGTGCCCGCACGAAGGCTGTGGGCTCTACGTCACTTACCACAAGCTCGCTGATCACCAGAGCATGTGTCCGCTCGCGCCTTGCAAATACCCCGTGCCCGTCTGCGGCTACGAAGGCCCGCCGCCGGCGCTCTACCACCACATTAGCACCGCGCATCCCATGCCCGTGCACAGGATCTAGTACGGCAAGGTGCTCCAGCTGCAAGTGCCACTGTCAGAGCCACGACTCTTGCTGTTCGTGGAGGAGGACCGCCGCATGTTTTTTTGGTCGGCGGCGTGCTTGACATCGGCGTGCCTATCACCGTGTCGGTCGTCTGCATCAGAGCGGGGGCGTTCCCACTGCCGCACTACTTGGCCAAGCTGTGGGTGAACGGCCCGCCGGGGGAGCCCAAAGGCACGACTGACGCCGTCAAGGTGGAAATGGAGGTGACAAGCAGCAAGGATCCCGGCGACGTCGACGTGCAGGAGCTGACCTTCTTGACAGTTCCGCCCAAGCTGCTGGCCGGGGCTAAGCTTGCGTCCCTCCACATTCAGATTGACAAGCTCACGTCCTAAATGTTTTGACAGTGCCTTCTGTTTATCTTAGTAATATGCTAATATAGGGATTACCTTGGTCTACTTTAGCTTAAGAAATGGTCGGTTTTGGTGGCGATGCAGCAATTACTTCGACATCAGATCAGTAATTTCCAACAGTCGAACGGATATTTTGTGTCTGTTGGATAAAATGTTCCTTTGGGTAAGAAATACTACTTGTCATCAAAATGGATAAAAGGAGATGTATGTAGACGTATTTTAGTTCTAGATACGTCCCTTTTTATCCATTTTGATGACAAGCACTCCCTCCGTTCCACAATACATGCCTTCCATTTGTCAAAATATAGATGTATCTAGACATGTTTTAGTATATAGGTACATCCATGATAGAGCCAATCGGATGGTTGAGAACACTACAATTCGTAGCTACAGATGCGTGTGTGACTCCTATATGCAGAGGCCGGGGGTCATCATCCTCCTTTTCGAGAAAAAACAGACGCATGTGTGAGAGGATGAGTGCGTGCGTGCACCTCTTCTCTTCCTGTATAACGTACTACTAAACTCAGAGTACAAGTTTTTGTGGGTGGCACGATGGTGCGTGTGAGAAGTCCTGAGAGATAGGTTTAATGCGTCTGAAAAAAGGACTAGCATAGAGCTCGCCACACGGCTATTCCTATCGAACGCCCCATTAACCGTAAGATATGTATACGATGGTGCCAGTTATTGCATGTACACAGCAGTACTCCCTCCTTTCCGGTTTATAGGGCTTAATTCAAAAATCTCACCAACCAAGATGGTGAGTGGTGGAATATTTTTTGTAGTTTGCAAAAGCACCTAATTAATGCTCTTGTTTTTCTCAAAAAATTATGTTTATCAATGCATTAGTTGCAATGCATGCATGCATAAAGTACATGCATTGGTCAATTTTCTCTTAATACTTGCATGCAATGATTTAATGCACCTTGGAATCTAAACATGTGTTGGGGAACAACCAAATTGAGCCTTATAAAATGGAAAAACTAAAATTTTGAGATAAGCCCTATAAAACCGGAAAGGAGGGAGTAGAAAAAGTAGTACTCCATCCGAGAATAGTGCCACACTTCAAAACTAGAACCGTCAATAAATTTTGAGCTTGCGTCTCATCGAATTCCAAATTACTCCACGCTATATTGAATTGCAAACCTGTTCACACCGATCACAACCTAAACGGTTTCCCACTTAGGAGCGTATTAGTACCACGCTATATTGAATTCCAAACCTGTTCACACCGATCACAACCTAAACAGTTTCCCACTTAGGAGCGTATTAGTACTCGGTTATAAATACTAGTACGCCAAGATGACTGCACATTCCTCCTCAACTCCTCATCCACAAAAACAAACAAGTCATTCAACATCCTTCCCTTGCGTCTGCCATTGTCAGCGTGAGTTCTGGGTCGAGAGATTGCCACCAGGGAGAGGTGAGCATGGAAGTAGAAGCACGAGAGATGTCCCGCCTCGCTGCAAGAACAGCCGACATGTCCCGCCGCGCGGAAGTAGCAGCACAGAGGTCCCATCGTGCCGCTGAAGTAGGACGGAGGTCCCGCCGCACCGTCGATGCAGCAGACTAGTTCGGCCGCACCGTGGAAGCAGCAGAGATGTCCCGCCGCGCCATGAATGCAGTAGAGATGTCCCACTGCGCCACGGCGGCCTGGGAAAATTTCTCGCGGGCAGGCGACGACTGTTATAGGCGCATGCATGCGATCGTCCATAGCCAGATGGATCAGATCTCTGGCTGGGCGAGGTTGCAAGACGACGTGAAAGCCTCGTTTGAACAAGCTACCGGCGTCATCCGACAACTAAGGGAGGGCAATTAGAGGCTCCGGGCTGAGCGCAACCTGCTGAGGGAGAAGATCGTCCGAAGTGCAAACCAGCAGGAGGAGACCAGTGCCTTGTTGAAGAGGACCGGCGTCATCGTCAAGAAACTTATGGACAAGAATGACATGCTCCGCAACGAGTGCCAAAGGCTGGTGGAGGAATCCGTGGATGTTCTCAAGCAGCGTCTTGAGGACACGAAAGAGCTCATTGCCGCTCGCCGTGGGAGACTAGTTCCCGCGGCCTGCAACAATGCATCAAGAAAGTAGAGATCAGCGAGCCAGATCCTTGTCTTCCTTCTTCTTTTGCCCTTGTGTATTTCGGGCGCAGCCGCATGTGGCTTTTTTTAATTATCTTTCTAATTATGTAAGACAATTAATCGTCCTTATCTTTCTGTGGAAGATCAATGTTGCGAGGCTGGAATGAAGAAAACTCTTGCTGTGGCAACCCTGGCGTTGCTGTTCTTCTAGTTGCTGCTGGGCTTCCTTCAGTTTCCTGGTTTCTTTTGATGTAATAATCGGTTTAGGATGTGGATTGTGTCGTCGGTTGTGAAATGTTGGGTTCTAGCGCAGATGTTTGGCCTTTGTTGGCCTCTTGGGATGTTGCAATTTCAATCTGGTAGCTCTTAGTCCTTCGTGTTAGGCTGGAGTTGTGCTGAACTTCTTGTGAATTGTGATGGTTTTCAGTAATGAAAATCGGAAGGGGCAAGCCCTTCTTTGATAAAAAAAATCGTCCTTATATATTCATCAGTCTTGCTATAAGTCACAGTAGATGCTATATAGGTCCGTCGGATCTTACATCAAGATCCGTGCTTTCAGATTTTCTTTTTTCTCTCTTAAATCTCAGTCTAGTGAGACATAGCCACGCCATTAAACATAGGCTCGGGCGCCATTAATGGAGACCTTGGGAGAGAGGTGGACGGTAGATGGAGGTCAAAGGGCTCTCCTCCCGATAAGCACGTGCAGGGGTCTGATCGCACGCCTCTCGTACTCAAATAGCTACCCTGCACGACGCCTCCTAGATAATAAAAAATGGGGACGTGTGGCGGCACGTAAATGGTACTAGTAAGTAGAACGCCCACGGTTTCAATAATACTTATGTTTCCGATTGTAACGTGACAACACTTGTTCCAAAATGACTTTGTTGATTGTTAATGTGTGCGCCTTCGCAAATCGGACTACAAATTTACCACATCATGTTGGTGCCATGTCGTGGCACCAAGCCAAGTTTCATTATTTTCATGCGTGTTTTGGATTTATAGGAATTAATAAACTAAGTTTCTCAATGTTTCCAACCCAGCCACGACGCCCAGAATTTTGAATTTCATTCCCATTTCTTGCATGGAACCTAGAAATTTACCCGAGGACACACATGTGATTTTTCAACCAACTTTGGTGCACTGGAACATGTGCTTGTATTTCAAATTTGAATTATGCACACAAAGGTGACACGTTCCCTCCCAGAACCACGAGCCTTCTTGAGAGAAGCTCCGATTTGCGAGAAGCTTATACTAAAATTTGTTCCTATGCGGCCAATTTTTTTTACCACGGCATAGTACTACCATGACATGACACCATGCCAAGTTTCATGATTTTAAAACCAAGTTTCTCAATGTTCTCGACCGAGCCACGATGCCCAGATGTTTGAATCTTATTCTCATTTTTTGCATGGGACCTACTCCCTCCTTCCATCTATATAGGGCCTAATGTGTTTTTCAAGACAACCTTTGATTATTGACAAGATTAATAGCACATGAGATGTATACTATGAAAATTATATTATTGGAAGCTCCTTTGACATACAAATTTGAAGGTATGCTTTGTGTAAGTTGCATGTCATATATTATTGCTCTAACGTTTGGTCAAACTTAGCCTCGAAAAATGCATTAGGACCTATATAGATGGAAGGAGGGAGTAGAAATTCACCCGAGGACACAAATGTGATTTTTCAACAAACTTTGGTGCACGAGAGCATGTGCTTGTAGTTCAAATTTGAATTATGCACATTAAATGACCAAAAACTCAATTAATGTGTAAACAAGGCCAAACGAAGCCGGAATAATTCCAAAATTTAACAGGGCACTCATGTAGTTCTATGTTGCCTTTGTAAATAAACTCAAGGGGGACAACGTATATTGTTTCGCACTCAAAGGTGGCATGTTCCCTCTCAGAACCACGAGCCTTCTTGAGAGAAGCTTCAGTTTGCAAGAAGCTTATACCAAAATCTGTTCCTATTCGGCCATTTCTTTACCACAACATGGTAGTACCATGACATGACATCCATGCCAAGTTTCATGATTTTCAGACGTGTTTTGGATTTACAAGAATTTTAAAACCAAGTTTCTTAATGTTCTCGGCCGAGGCATGATGCCCAGATGTTTTAATTTTATTCTCATTTCTTGCATGGGACCTAGAAATTCACCCGAGGACACAAATGAGATTTTTCAACCAACTTTGGTGCACAAGAGCATGTGCTTGTAGTTCAAATTTGACTTATGCACATTAAATGACCAGAAACTCAATTAATGTATAAAAAACGACAAATGAACCCGGAATAATTCCAAAATTTAATAGGGCACTAATGTAGTTCTATGTTGCCTTTGTTAAGAAACTCAAGGGGGGCGCATCGTATATCTTTTCACACTCAAAGGTGGCAGATTCCCTCTTAGAACCACGAGCTTCCAAATCGGCCCAATTTTTTACCACAACATGTTAGTGCCATGACATGACACCATGCCAAGTTTCATGATTTCCAGCCGAGTTTTGGATTTACATGAATTTAAAATCAAAGTTTCTTGATGTTCTCGGCAGAGTCATGACGCCCAGATGTTTGGATTTCATTCTCATTTCTTCCATGGGACCTAGAAATTCAACCAAGGACACACATGTGATTTTTCAACCCACTTTGGTGCACCGGAGCATGTGCATGCAATTCATATTTAGATATGCACATTAAAAGTCTAGAAACTCAATTAATGTATAAAAAGGCCAAATGAACCCAAAATAATTCCATAATTTAACAGGGCACTCATATAGTTCTATGTTGCCTCTGTAAATAAAATCAGGGGGGAGGCAGCGTATATCGTTTCGCACACAAAGGTGACACGTTCCCTCTCGGAACCACGAGGCTTGTTGAGAGAATCTCCGGTTTTGCAAGAGGCTTACACCAAAACTTGTCCCAATTCAGCCAAAAATTATACGTATGAAAACAGGGTTTAGATTATCTCGAACATCTCTCTACCTAGACTAATAATGTACCATGATTTGAATTCAACATAAAATGGATACAAATATTTGAATTGGAGAGCGTATGGTACATGTAGTTCATAGTGAAATATGATTACTGCTATATGCATGTCTTTTTGTTATCAAGATAATATTTAAATTATTGTATAACTTGAAAATAATCGTATTCAAATAAGGAAAATTGATTCAAATTTAGTCCACATGGTAGACGATAATATATATGTTCACATGGTGGAGTAAAATGTTCATATATGATGGAAGATCAAAATGTACGACTACATCAATTATAAACCGCAAGGTCACCTAATGATATATTCGAATTCAACATAACGTGGATTCAAAAATTGAAATTCGAGATCATGGCATCTGTAATCATATAAAAAGGGACATTACTCTTTCTTTGGTGGGAATTGATTTGTTTTTTATTGTTGTTGAGGGAAGTGCGAATTGATTTGGTACTGTGCAGGGTAATCTTGTTCTCCCAATTTTTTTTACATTTTTCTTGTAGTTTTTTCAATGGCATCTGTAGCAATATAGTAAAGGGGACATGACTCTCTTGTGTCTTGTATGAATTGTTTTTTTACACGTTAAGTTTGTTCTGCCAAACAAGGAATTCGCACCTTGTTATCCTGAAATTTTCAAGCTCAAGTATCTTTTGTCTCACCTGCTTTGAAACTCCCGCTTCTTAAACTCGCGCCGCGCCTTGTTATCCCGAAATTTGGATGCGCGCGAGAACTCCCTCCTCATCCGAAATCGCTCCCACAGCCCAGACACACGAAATCCCCCTTCTACCCCTCGGCCAGAAATGAAGCTCCACGCCGCTGTGTCAAAACCGGTGGGGGTACGCTGGTAACTTACCCTACATTTCAGACAAGCGCGTCCCTAGGCTTGGCTCCCCCCTCCCCCTCCGCCCCCCATTCGTACACCGAGGCCGCCAAAACCCGCGAAACCCCATGCTCCTCCGTCGGCCTCCCGACCGCCGCCCAGCCGGAGACTCTTCCCCGACTATGTCGTCCACCGCAACAACTCGCTGTCCCTCATCCACCGCACCGGATGAGGATCCATTGTCGATCTCGTCGTCCCGCCGGATCAGCCACCCCGTCCTCCACCTCCAAGGAGCTGCCCCGACGTTCGCCTCGTCTATCGTGCCACCTCAATCCCCATAGCGTCGTCTTGACCTGCCCCACCGGAACCGCAGCACCCTTACCAATTCCTCCGATGAAGCCGAGGCCAACTCGGCGCCACCAAGGAGGTTCTGCACTCACTGCTGCATTTTATCTTTTATTCGATCTCACGGGGCTGCCGATGCTCGATACCGAGCAGACATGGCGTCTCCATCGATGGCGCCGTCGCCGGCCACATCATCCACGGCATCTCTCCCCCATGTCGTTGCTTCCTCGGCGGCGACTTCCACAACGGCACTAGCTGCAGCTGCTCCGGCTCTTGCTCGCGCTATGGCTCTATTCTTGCTGTCGGTCACGCTGCTGCATTGCTCCTGCTTTCGTTCGTGCTGCTGCTCTCCTCTTGCTCTTGCTTGCGCTGCTGCTGCTGCTGCTGCACGACCTCTGGCAGCTATAGGAGTTGCTGCTTTAGCACTCGCTCGTGGTGCTACTGCATGACTTGCTCTCTGCTAGTGTGTTCCCTGCTCGAGCGTCTGCTGATTTAGATCACTGCTTCTCTGCTACTAGTGCTCGAACGCCCTTTGCAATGCTCTGTTAGTAGTTCAATCAGTTTCGACAGTAAAATTCAGTTTCGACTGTGAAGTTCATTTTCTTCAGTTAAGTTCAAAGTGAACAGTACTTACAACATCTGTCGGAGCGGCCGTTGCGTGGCTGATGTGTTTTACATCTAGCACTTTTTGGTGATGTATTTGACATGATCTATTGCAGATGATATTAGGGTCCCACTTAGGGTGGAGGCGCCAGGGGGACCCACCATCTGGTCACGAGGGTGGAGGCGCGCCCCCTACCTTGTGGGCCTCATGTGCCCCCCTCCACTTATTCCAGCACCCACACACTTTGTCTTCCTCCAGAAAAATCATCCCGTAGCTCAAACCCGTGTTCTAGCTCGTTTTGCTGCCATTTTCGATTTCCTTGCTCAACTCTCCATTCACAAAACTACTTTGCGGGATTGTTCTTTCGTATGTGACTCCTCCAATGGTCCAATTGGTTTTTGTTCTAGTGCTTTACTTATTGCAAATTTTTGTTGCTGAGGTGACCCTGTTATTGAGCTTGCATGTCATATTTCTATGGTCCAAAGTAGTTTTAATGCATGATTTAGCCTCTAGGCACTTGTGGGAGTAGTTGCTATCTCTCTTGTTGAGTTTGGTTCACTTTTATTTTGAGTCACTAAAAATTTCAGAAATTTTTCAAAGGAAGAAAATGATGAAGAGATTGTTGAGAGGCTCCTCGAGCCGAAGCTCAAAGGATAAGCAGAATGAAGAGAATAAAAATCCCAAGTACAATCTTCCTCGCACTGCGGAGGTTCGGCCATGCGAATGGCCTTGTGATGCATTCTTGAGAGCCGTCGAAATTTATGACGACTTTTATTTTTTGGTTGAGAATGCAAGGCTCACCGACTTCCTCCATGACTAGTGTGAACAGTATCTCCTACTCACTAATATTTTCGTGCAAAACTTTTATTTCTATGCTAGAAGATCACCATCTTCAGTGGAGTTTTATTTATACGATGATTTTAAGGAGATGTCACAATATGATTTTTGCGTAGTTTGCAAGTTTCCCTTTGAGGGCAGCGTCGAGGAACCACATCCTAGTGATGTGGATTAATTAATTGATAAAATTTTTGTAGGGGAAACGAGAAATCTTTCAGATGGTAGGACTACTAGGGTACATTTTCCTGGACTACGTTACTTTGCAATATTTGCTAGTAGATGTGTAATTGGTCGTCGGAACAGTGGGGGCCTCAGTGCTCGTGATCTTGCTATTTTGCGCCATGCTTTATGATGTCTGCTAGAACTACGTCGGTATTTCCCCAAAGAGGAAGGGATGATGCAGTATAGCGATGGTAGGTATTTCCCTCAGTGATGAGACCAACGTTATCGAACCAGTAGGAGAACCTCCTCACACCACGTAAACAGCACCTGCACACAAATAACAAATACTCGCAACCCGACGTGTTAAAGGGGTTGTCAATCCCTTTCGGCTATGGCACCTCAAGTAGGCAAATAACGTGAGGTAAAAAGTGGTAGATAGGATAAATAGATCGCGGAACAAATTAATTGTAGCAAGGCATTTTTGTATTTTTGGTTTAATAGATCTAAAAAATAAATGCAAAGGCAAATAGATCGCAGGGGAAAATATGATGAAAAGAGACCCGGGGGCCATAGGTTTCACTAGTGGCTTCTCTCGAGAAAAATAGCAAACGGCGGGAAAACAATTACTGTTGGGCAATTGATAGAACTTCAGATAATCATGATGATATCCAGGCAATGGTCATTATATAGGCATCACGTCCAAGATTAGTAGACCGACTCCTGCCTGCATCTACTACTATTACTCCACACATCAACCGCTATCTAGCATGCATCTAGTGTATTAAGTTCATGAGAAAACGGAGTAATGCATTAAGAACAATGGCATGATGTAGACGAGATCCGTTTATCTATTGCGGCAGATATAGATCTCATCTTGTTATCCTTAGTAGCAATGATACATACATGTCGGTTCCCCTTCTGTCACTGGGATCAAGCACCGAAAGATCGAACCCACTACAAAGCACCTCTTCCCATTGCAAGATAAATAGATCAAGTTGGCCAAAGAAAACCCAAATATCAGAAAAGAAATACGAGGCTATAAGCAATCATGCATATAAGAGATCAAAGAAGTCTCAAATAACTTTCATGGATAAAAACATAGATCTGATCATAAACTCAAAGTTCATCGGATCCCAACAAACACACCGCGAAAGGACTTACATCATATGGATCTCCAAGAGACCATTGTATTGATAATCAAGAGAGAGAGAGAGAGGAAGCCATCTAGCTACTAACTACGGGCCCATAGGTCTACAAAGAACTACTCATGCATCATAGGACAAGCACCAATGGAAGTGGTGAACCCCTCCATGACGGTGTCTAGATTGGATCTGGTGGTCCTGGACTCTGCGGCAGCTGGATCAATATTTCGTCGACTCCCCTAGGATTTCTAGAATATTTGGGTATTTATAGAGCAAAGAGGCGGTTCGGGGGGCACCCGAGGTGGGCACAACCCCCAGGGTGCGCCTGGGCCTCCTGGTGCGCCCTGGTGGGTGCTGCTCACTTCAAGCAGCTACTCAGGTGCTTCCTTGGCCCATTGGCTTTCTTCTGGCCCAAAAAAAATCCTCCAGGAGTTGCGCTGCGTTTGGACTCCATTTGATATTGATTTCCTACAATGTAAAAAAACATGCAAAAAACAGCAACTGGCAATAGGCACTATGTCAATAGGTTAGTACCAAAAAATGATATAAAATGACTATAAAATGATTGTAAAACATCCAAGAATGATAATATAACAGCATGGAACAATCAAAAATTATAGATATGTTGGAGGCGTATCAGCATCTCCAAGCTTAATTCCTGCTCGTCCTCGAGTAGGTAAATGATAAAAAAAGAATTTTTGATGTGGAATGCTGCCTAACATGTTCATCACATTCTTTTCTTTATAGCATGGACATTTGGACTTTTATATGATTCAAAGCAATAGTCTAGTTTTGACATGAAGACTTTAATACTCAAGCATACCAACAAGCAACCATGTCTTTCAAAATATCAACACTAAAGCAAGTTATCCCTAGCCCATCATGCTCAATCATTGATCCATTCATGAAACACACTCGAATATTAGCTACACCCAATGCTCATATACGATCATAGTGCCCCTTAGTTGGTGATTTATAAGAGAAGATGGTGACTAAAATTCAAAATAAAAATTGCATAAGTAAAAGAAAGGCCCTTCGAAGAGGGAAGTAGTGATTTGTAGAGGTACTAGAGCTCAAAGCTTAAATTGAGATATAAAATTATTTTTGAGAGGCATACTTTTCCTACCAACGAAAATGACTTGGAGCATCCCAACACTTTCCATGCTAGATACATCATAGGCGGTTTCCAAATAGAAAATAAAGTTTATTCCTTTTTCAACCATAACTTTCACTTTCCATGGCTAGCCGTATCCACGGGCGCCCTCCATACCAACACTTTCCAAGGAATTTATTGTTTGACAACATAAAGTAAATTCATTTATTCATTTTGGGACTGGGCATCCCTAGTACCTTTGTCGTACTCTCGTGCAATGACAAGTGAATAAACACTCATCGCGAGAATAACACATCTAGCATGGAAAATATTGGCTACCCATTACCGCCTCGCGAGTAGTAGAGCACACAAAAGAGAAATTTATTTTGAACATTAGAGATGGCACATGCAAATTTTCTTAGAATGGCATGGAAATACCGCATATAGGTAGGTATAATGGACTCATATGGCAAAACTGGTTTAAATGGTTTTGGATTCACAAGTAGTGATCATACTTAGTGTAAAATGAAGGCTAGCAAAACGATTGAGAAGAGACCAACCAAAAGGAGAAAAATCTCGTACCCAAGCATTAAGCATAAGTAACACCGAATAATGCATCATAAGTAGGATATAAATTTAATTGCATAACTATTGACTTACGTGCTTGCATAGGGAATCACAAACCTGAACATCAATATTCTTACTAAAGCACAATTACTCATCAACATGACTCACATATCATATCGTCATATCTCAAAACCATTACTAAGAATCAAGTTTATTTTGTCCAACGATCTTCATGAAAGTTTTTATTATATCCTCCTTGGATATCTATCACTTTGGGACTATTTTCATATGTTGCTTTTGATAAGCTCAAACAAATATAAGTGAAGATCATGAGTATAAACTTTTTCTTTCTCTCAAAATAATCTAAGTGAAGCAAGAGATAATTTCTTAAAAATTTGCTAACTCACAAATAAATCTAAGTGAATCATGAGAGAATTTCTTCAAAATTAATAAAGCACACCGTGCTCAAAAAGATATAAGTGAAGTACTAGAGCAAGTCCATGGCTCTAAAAATTTAAGTGAAGCATAGGAGCAAACATAGCATAATTTTTGGCTCTGTTAAACGGGTGTGTCCAGCAAGGATTCAACACTTAAAATACAAAACAAAACAAGCAAAGACTCATATCATACAAGACGCTCCAAGCAAAACTCATATCATGTGACGAATAAAAATATAGTTTCGAGTAAAATAACGATGGTCGTTAGAAGAAAGCGGGGATGCCACTCGGGGCATCCCAAGCTTAGTTGCTTGCTACTTATTTGAATATTATATTGGGGTGCCTCGGGCATCCCCAAGCTTAGCCTTTTGCTTATCCTTATTCCTTCATCCATCGTAAGATAACCCAAAACTTGAGAACTTCAATCACACAAAACTCAAACAAAACCTTCGTGAGATCCATTAGTATAAGAAACCAAACCACTACTATAAGTACTGTATAAAACCTATTCTTATTTTGTTTTTGAATTATATCTACTGTATTCAAACTTTTCTATGGAAAAAAATCGTCAAAGAAAACCATAGAATCATCAAAACAAGCACACAACGCAAAGAAAACAGAATCTGTCAAAAATAGAACAGTCTGCAGCAATCTGAAAAGTTTGAATACTTCTGTAACTCCAAAAATTATGAAATACATTGGTGGACGTGAGGAATTTGTCTATTAATCCTATTCAAAAAGAATCAACTTAAAATCACTCTTCTGTAAGAAATACAACGAATCTCGTGAGCGCAAAAGTTTCTGTTTTTCAGCAAGATCAAATAAACTTTCACCCAAGTCTTCCCAAAGGCATTGCTTGGCACAAACACTAAATAAAACACAAAAAACACAATCATAACAGTAGCATAATTGTTCTAACACTCAAGAACAGGAAGCAAAAAGAAAAAATGATTTGTATTCATTGGGTTGCCTCCCAACAAGCGTTATCGTTTTACGCCCCTAGCTAGGCATAACGCGTAGGATCTAAGTTTTGTCACTTTTAACCTTGTTTCCCTTGGAGATATTTGTGTCGGAAGTTTTTGTAAATAAGACATTAAACATATTATCCATGTAAACCTTAGCACTATCAAGTTTCTTTTTATCATACCCCCTTTGATTTCCGGCAGTGATCCAAGAATAGTGTCGATTCACGTCGTTAAAAACTTGTTGGATCATATCTAAAACGGCGACTTGCTTTTTAAGATTCTCATGAAAGATTTGGTTGTCTCCAAGCAAATGTCTCAAGCATAACCACTATTATAAAGAATTTCATCAATCACGAGCTTTTCACAATTCATTCCATAAAAAGCAAAGATTTCCCTAGCTTCCCGTATTATGTAGTCAAATTCATTCATCAAAACAAGAGTGGCTAACTTTTTAGCTTTAGGATCCTTTATAATGGGCAACTCATAAAACAATCTTTGCAAGGTAGGATGAGTACGAATAAATCTAGTTTCAAGTTTCAGAACAAGTGCCAAAATAGCTTCCGCATAAGATTTAGTCCTTTTAAGTATAGGAATATCATCAAGACTTAATTTTCCGACACAACTGAAAAATTATTGGATATGTTCTTTTCCAATAAAATTCCCTTGCCCCAAAACGAAAGTTTTGGCATCTACATTACCCGTACGCTCCACTTTCGGAGTTAGGCCATCATTTGTTTCTTCCATACCAAAGTCACTCATGGCGACAAGTTCAAGCAAATAAAAGATCTGACGAGAAAACAGCGAACGAAAAAGAGGGCGAATAAAACGGCAAATTTTTGTGAAGTGGGGGAGAGGAAAACGAGAGGCAAATGGCAAATAATGTAAATTGCAAGGAGATGAGATTTGTGATTAGGAACCTGGTTGATGTTGAAGATCCTCCCCGGCAACGGCGCCTGAAATTCCTTTTGATGTCTCCTAGAACTACGTCGGTATTTCCCCAAAGAGGAAGGGATGATGCAGTATAGCGACGGTAGGTATTTCCCTCAGTGATGAGACCAAGGTTATCAAACCAGTAGGAGAACCTTCTCACACCATGTAAACAACACCTGCACACAAATAACAAATACTCGCAACCCGACGTGTTAAAGGGGTTGTCAATCCCTTCCGCGTACGGCGCCTCAAGTAGGCAAATAACCTGAGGTAAAAAGTGGTAGATAGGATAAATAGACCGTGGAACAAATAAATTGAAGCAATGTATTTTTGTATTTTTGGTTTAATAGATCTGAAAATAAATGCAAAGGAAAATTGATCGCAAGGGCAAATATGATGAAAACAGACCCGGGGGCCGTAGGTTTCACTAGTGGCTTCTCTCGAGACAAATAGCAAACAGTGGGAAACCAATTACTGTTGGGCAATATATAGAACTTCAAATAATCATGACGATATCCAGGCAATGATCATTATATAGGCATCACGTCCAAGATTAGTAGACCGACTCCTGCCTGCATCTACTACTATTACTCCACACATCAACCGCTATCCAGCATGTATCTAGTGTATTAAGTTCATGAGAAAACGGAGTAATGCATTAAGAACAATGACATGATGTAGACGAGATCCATTTATCTATTGCGGTAGATATAGATCTCATCTTGTTATCCTTAGTAGCAACAATACATACATGTCGGTTCCCCTTCTGTCACTGGGATCAAGCACCGTAAGATCGAACCCACTACAAAGCACCTCTTCCCATTGCAAGATAAATAGACCAAGTTGGTCAAACAAAACCCAAATATCGGAGAAGAAATACGAGGCTATAAGAAATCATGCATATAAGAGATCAAAGAAGACTCAAATAATTTTCATGGATAAAAACATAGATCTGATCATAAACTCAAAGTTCATGGGATCCCAACAAACACACCGCCAAAAGACTTACATCATATGGACCTCCAAGAGACCATCGTATTGATAATCAAGAGAGAGAGGAAGCCATCTAGCTACTAACTACGGACTCGTAGGTCTACAAAGAACTACTCACGCATCATAGGAGAAGCACCAATGGAAGTGGCGAACCCCTCCATGACGGTGTCTACATTGGGTCTCGTGGTTCTGGATTCTGCGGCGGCTGGATCAACATTTCATCGACTCCACTAGCATTTCTGGAATAATTAGGTATTTATAGAGCAAAGATGCGGTTGGGTGTGGGGGGGCACCCGAGGTGGGCACAACCCCCAGGGCGCGTCTGGGCCTCCTGGCGCGCCCTGGTGGGTGCTGCTCACCTCGAGTAGCCCCTCAGGTGCTTCCTTGGCCCATTGGCTTTCTTCCGGCCCAAAAAATCCTCCAGGAGTTGCGTGGTGTTTGGTCTCCGTTTGATATTGATTTCTTGCGATGTAAAAAAACATGCAGAAAACAGTAACTGGCACTGGGCACTATGTTAATAGGTTAGTACCAAAAAATGATATAAAATGATTGTAAAACATCCAAGAATGATAATATAACAATATGGACCAATAAAAAATTACAGATACGTGCTACGTCTTGAGCTTGCTTGGTTTTCCATGAAGAGGAAAGTGTGATGCAGCAATAGTAGCGTAAGTATTTCCCACAGTTTTTGAGAACCAAGGTATCAATCTAGTAGGAGGCTCCTCAAAAGTCCCACGCACCTACACAAACAAACAAAGAACTCACAACTAACACAATAAAGGGGTTGTCAATCCCTTCACGGCCACTTGCGAAAGTGAGATCTGATAGAGATAGTATGATAAGATAAATTTATTTTTGGTATTTTATAATATAGATGCAAAAAGTAAAGATGCAAATAAAAGTAGATTGAAAGCAAATATGATAAAAGATAGACCCGGGGGGCATAGGTTTCACTAGAGGCTTCTCTCAAGATAGCATAAGTATTACAGTGGGTGAACAAATTACTGTCGAGCAATTGATAGAAAAGCGAATAATTATGAGATTATCTAGGCATGATCATGTATATATGCATCACGTCCGCAACAAGTAGACCGACTCCTGCCTGCATCTACTACTATTACTCCACACATCGACCGACTCCTGCCTGCATCTAGAGTATTAAGTTCATAAAGAACAGAGTAACGCATTAAGCAAGATGACATGATGTAGAGGGATAAACTCATGCAATATGATATAGACCCCATCTTTTTATCCTCGATGGCAACAATACAATACGTGCCTTGCAACCCTTTCTGTCACTGGGTAAGGACACCGCAAGATTGAACCCAAAGCTAAGCACTTCTCCCATGGCAAGAAAGATCAATCTAGTAGGCCAAACCAAACTGATAATTCGAAGAGACTTCCAAAGATAACTCAATCATACATAAAAGAATTTAGAAGAGATTCAAATATTTCTCATAGATAAACATGATCATAAACCCACAATTCATCGGATCTCGACAAACACACCGCAAAAAGAGTTTACATCGAATAGATCTCCACAAGAGAGGGGGAGAACATTGTATTGGGATCCAAAAAGAGAGAAGAAGCCATCTAGCTAATAACTATGGACCCGAAGGTCTGGGGTAAACTACTCACAACTCATCGGAGGGGCTATGGTGTTGATGTAGAAGCCCTCCGTGGTCAATTCCCCCTCCGGCGGAGCGCCGTCAAAGGCTCCAAGATGGGATCTCGCAGATACAGAAGGTTACGACGGTGAAAATTGTGTTTCGTTGGCTCCCTGGATGTTTTCGGGCTACGTAGGCTTATATAGGAGGAAGAAGTACGTCGGTGGCCGCCCGAGGGGCCCACGAGACAGGGGGTGCGCCCTGTAGGGGTGGGCGCGCCCTCCCCTCTCGTGGCCGCCTCGGCTGCTGCTTGACTTGCACTCCAAGTCCTCTGGATCACGTTCGTTCCAAAAATCACGCTCCCGAAGGTTTCATTCCGTTTGGACTCCGTTTGATATTCCTTTTCTTCGAAATACTGAAATAGGCAAAAAAAAACAGCAATACAGGCTGGGCCTCCGGTTAGTAGGTTAGTCCCAAAAATGATATAGATGTGTAAAATAAAGCCCTTAAACATCCAAAAGAGCTAATATAATAGCATGGAACAATCAAAAATTATAGATACGTTGGAGACTGATACGTACATTTTGCATCATGCTTTTATATCAATATTTATTGCATTATGGGCTGTTATTACACATTATATCTCAATACTTATGGCTATTCTCTCTTATTTTACAAGGTTTACCATGAAGAGGGGGAATGCTGGCAGCTGGAATTCTGGCCGGAAAAGGAGCAAACATTGGAAACCTATTCTACACAACTCCAAAAGTCCTGAAACTCCACGAAACAAAATTTTGGATTTAATAAGAATTTATGAGCGAAAGAAATAGGCTAGGGGGCCCACACCCTGTCCAGGAGACAGGGGGCGCCCCCCCCCGTAGGGCGCGACCTCCTATCTCCTGGGCCCCCTGGTGGGCCTCCGGCATCCATCTTCTGCTATATCATCACTTTTACCCTAGAAAAAATCGTGGGCAAGCTGACGGGACGAAACTCCGCCGCCATGAGGCGGAACCTTGGCGGAATCAATCTAGGGCTCTGGCGGAGCTGTTCTGCCTAGGACACTTCCCTCCGGGAGGTGGAAATCATCACCAACATCATCACCAACGATCCTCTCATCGAGAGGGGGTCAATCTCCATCAACATCTTCACCAGCACCATCTCCTCTCAAAACCCTAGTTCATCTCTTGTATCCAATATTGTATCAAAACCAAAAATTGGTACCTGTGGGTTGCTAGTAGTGTTGATTAATCCTTGTAGTTGATGCTAATTGGTTTATTTGGTGGAAGATCATATGTTCAGATCCTTTATGCATATTATTACTCCTCTGATGTTGAACATGAATATGCTTTGTGAGTAGTTACGTTTGTTCCTGAGGACATGGGTGAAGTCTTGCTATTAGTAGTCATGTGAATTTGGTATTCGTTCCATATTTTGATGAGATATATGTTGTCTTTCCTCTAGTGGTGTTATGTGAACGTCGACTACATGACACTTCACCATTATTTGGGCCTAGAGGAAGGCATAGAGAAGTAATAAGTAGATGATGGGTTGCTAGAGTGACAAAATCTTAAACCCTAGTTTATGCGTTGCTTCGTTAGGGGTTGATATGGACCCATATGTTTAATGCTGTGGTTAGGTTTACCTTAATACTCCTTTTTGTAGTTGCGGATGCTTGGAATAGGGGTTAATCATAAGTGGGATGCTTGTCCATGTTAGGGCAGTACCCAAGTGCCGGTCCACCCACATATCAAATTATCAAAGTACCGAACGTGAATCTTACGAACGTGATGAAAACTCGCTTGACGATAATTCCCAATGTGTCCTCGGGAGCTCCTTCTTCATTATTAGAATTTGTCCAGGCTTATCCTTTGCTACATAAAGGATTGGACCACCTTTCTGCACTTTATTTACTTTATTTACTTTTTGTTCGTTACTATTTATCTTATCACAAAACTATCTATCACCTACTATTTCAGTGCTTGCAGAGAAAACCTTACTGAAAACCTCTTATCATTTCCTTCTGCTCCTCGTTGGGTTCGACACTCTTACTTATCGAAAGGACTACGATAGATCCCCCATACTTGTGGGTCATCAAGACTCTTTTCTGGCACCGTTGCCGGGGAGTGTAGCGCTTTTGGTAAGTGGAACTTGGTAAGGAAACATTTATATAGTGTGCTGAATTTTCTGTTACTTGTCACTATGGAAACTAATCCCTTGAGGGGCTTGTTTGGGGTATCTTCACCCCAACCAGAAGAGCAAAGAGATGCTCCTCAACCTACTGAACTTTATGAAAATATTCACTTTGAGATTCCTTCGGGTATGATAGAAAAATTGCTAGCTAATCCTTTTGCAGGAGACGGAACATTGCATCCTAATTTACACTTATCTTTGTGGATGAAGTTTGTGGATTATTTAAGCTTGCAGGTATCCCCGATGATGTTTTCAAAAGGAAGGTCTCCCTTTATCTTTGAAGGGAGATGCAATGACATGGTATAGGCTATGTGATGATACGAGATCTTGGAATTATAAGCGATTGAAGTTAGAATTTCATCAGAAGTTCTATCCTATGCATCTTGTTCATCGTGATCGCAATTACATATATAATTTCTGGCCTCGTGAAGGAGAAAGCATCGCTCAAGCTTGGGGGAGGCTTAAGTCAATGTTGTATTCATGCCCCAATCATGAGCTCTCTCGGGAAATGATTATTCAAAATTTTTATGCTCGGCTTTCTCTTGATAATCGCAACTTGCTCGATACTTCCTGTGCTGGTTCCTATATGCTGAAGACTATTGATTTCAAATGGGACTTATTGGAAAGAATTAAACGCAACTCTGAAGATTGGGGTTCTGACGATGGTAAGGAGTCAGGTATGACATCTAGGTTCGATTGTGTTAAATCTTTTATGGATACCGATGCTTTCCGTGGATTTAGCTCTAAGTATGGACTTGACTCTGAGATAGTAGCTACTTTTTGTGAAACTTTTGCTACTCACGTTGATCTCCCTAAAGAGAAGTGGTTTAAATATAATCCTCCTGTTGAAGTGAAAGTAGTTGCACCTATTACAGTCGAAGAAAAGACTATTACATATAGTGATCCTATTATTCCTATTGCTTATGTCGAAAAACCTCCTTTTCCTGTTAGGATAAAAGATCATGCTTAAGCTTCGACTGTTGTTCGTAAGAGTAATACTAGGACCTATACATCTCCTGAGCAAATTAATGTTGAACCTGGCATTGCTATGATTAAAGATCTCTTGGATGAGGACTTAGATGGGCATGTTATCTCTTTCTTGGGTGAAACTGCTAATATTGCTAGACCCGATACTAAGACACGTAGACCTGTTGTAGGCACGCCTGTTATTTATGTTAAAATGGGAGATCATTGTTATCATGGCTTATGTGATATGGGTGCTAGTGCTAGTGCGATACCTTATGATCTTTATAAACAAATTATGCACGATATTGCACCTGTTGAATTAGAAGACATTGATGTTACTATTGAGCTTGCTAATAGGGACACCATTAAACCTACTGGGATTGTTAGAGATGTTGAAGTCTTGTGTGGGAAGATTAAATACCCTACTGATTGTTCTTGCTTCCCCACAAGATGATTTTTGTCCCATTATTTTTGGTAGACCCTTCTTGAATACTGCTAGTGCTAAGATTAATTGTAAAAGGAAGGTTGTCACTGTTGGCATAAATGGTATGTCTCATGATTTCAATTTTGCTAAGTTTAGTAGACAACCTTGTGAAAGGGAACCACCTAGTAGGGATGAGATTATTGGTCTTGCTTCCATTGTTGTTCCTCCAACTCATCTGTTAGAACATTATTTGTTAGACCATGAAAACGATATGTTTATGAAGGAAAGGGAAGAAATAGATGAAGTGTTCCTTAAACAAGAACCTATGCTAAAACATAACCTTCCTGTTGAAATTCTTGGGGATCCCCCTCCACCCAAGGGTGATCCCGTGTTTGAACTCAAACCCTTACCTGATAATCTTAAGTATGCTTATCTTGATGAAAAAGAAATATATCCTGTTATTATTAGTGCTAACCTTTCAGAGAAAGAAGAAGAAAGATTATTGAAAACTTTGAAGAAGCACTGAGCTGCTATTGGATATACTCTGGATGATCTTAAGGGCATTAGTCCCACATTATGTCAACACAAAATTTCAGTGGAGAAAGATGCCAAACCATTTAGAGATCCTCAAAGATGATTAAATCCCAAAATGAAGGAGGTGGTAAGAAAGGAGATTCTAAAGCTCCTTGAGGCAGGTATTATTTATCCCGTTGCTGATAGTGAATGCGTAAGTCCTGTCCATTGTGTCCCTAAAAAGGGAGGTATTACCGTAATGATAAAGATGAATTGATCCCGCAAAGAATTATTACAGGTTGTAGGATGGTAATTGATTTTTGTAAGTTAAATAAAGCTACTAAGAAAGATCATTACCCTTTACCTTTTATGGATCAAATGCTAGAAAGGCTATCCAAACACACACACATTTTTGCTTTCTAGATGGTTATTTTGGCTTCTCTCAAATACCCGTGTCAGCGAAGGATCAATCTAAAACTACTTTTACTTGCCCTTTTGGTACTTTTGCTTATAGATGTATGCCTTTTGGTCTATGTAATGCACCTGCTACCTTTCAAAGATGCATGATGGCTATATTTTCTGATTTTTGTGAAAAGATTTGTGAAGTATTCATGGATGACTTCTCCGTCTATGGATCCTCTTTTGATGATTGTTTGAGCAACCTTGATCGAGTTTTGCAGAGATGCAAAGACACTAGTCTCATCCTGAATTGGGAAAAGTGTCACTTTATGGTTAATGAAGGCATTGTCTTGGGGCACAAGATCTCCAAGAGAGGTATTGAAGTTGATAAAGCCAAAGTTGATGCTATTGAAAAGATGCCATGTCCCAAGGACATAAAAGGTATAAGAAGTTTCCTTGGTCATGCCGACTTTTATAGGAGGTTCATTAAGGACTTTTCTCAAACCTCTAGGCCTCTGACTAATTTATTGCAAAAAGATAATCCTTTTGTCTTTGATGATGATTGTGTAGAAGCATTTGAAACACTCAAGAAAGCTTTGATCACTGCACCTATTGTTCGGCCACCTGATTGGAATTTACCTTTGAAATTATGTGCGATGCTAGTGATTATGCTGTAGGTGCTGCTTTAGGACAAAGAGTCGATAAGAAATTGAATGTTGTCCAGTATGCTAGTAAGACTCTTGATACTGCCCAGAGAAATTATGCTACTACCGAAAAAGAGTTCTTAGCAGTTGTGTTTGCATGTGATAAGTTTAGACCTTATATTGTTGATTCCAAAGTTACTATTCACACTGATCATGCTGCTATTAAATATCTTATGGAAAATCCTAGACTCATTAGATGGGTTCTCTTGCTCCAAGAATTTGACTTGCATATTATTGATAGAAAGGGAGCTGAGAACCCCATTGCAGACAACTTGTCTAGGCTAGAGAATGTTCTTGATGACCCACTGCCTATTAATGATAATTTTCCTGATGAACAATTAGTGGTTGTCAATGCTTCTCGTACTGCTCCTTGGTATGCTAATTATTCTAATTACATTATTGCTAAATATATACCGCCTAGTTTCACATACCAGCAAAAGAAAAAGTTCTTTTATGATTTAAGACATTACTTCTGGGATGATCCACACCTTTATAAAGGAGTAGATGGTATTATTAGACGTTGTGTGCCTGAGCATGAACAGGAACAAATCCTACGTAAGTGTCACTCTGATTCCTATGGAGGACACCACGCTGGAGATAGAACTGCACACAAGGTACTACAATCTGGATTTTATTGGCCTACTCTCTTCAAAGATGCTCGTAAGTTTGTCTTATCTTGTGATGAATGTCAAAGAATAGGTAACATTAGTAGACGTCAAGAAATGCCTATGAATTATTCTCTTGTTATTGAACCGTTTGATGTTTGGGGCTTTGATTATATGGGACCTTTTCCTGCCTCCAATGGTTATACACATATTCTAGTTGTTGTTGATTACATTACTAAGTGGGTAGAAGCTTCAACTAGTAGTGCTGATCATAACACTTCTATTAAAATGCTTAAAGAAGTTATTTTTCCGAGGTTTGGAGTCCCTAGATATCTTATGACTGATGGTGGTTCACACTTTATTCATCGTGCTTTCCATGAGATGCTCGCTAAGTATGATGTCAATCATAGAATCGCATCTCCTTATCACCCGCAATCCAGTGGTCAAGTAGAGTTGAGCAATAGAGAGCTCAAATTAATTTTGCAAAATACTGTGAACAGATCTAGAAAGAATTGGTCCAAAAAACTTGATGATGCATTATGGGCCTATAGAACTGCATACAAAAATCCTATGGGTATGTCTCCTTATAAGATGGTTTATGGAAAAGCATGTCATTTACCTCTTGAACTTGAACATAAGGCATATTGGGCTATTAAAGAGCTCAATTATGACTTCAAACTTGCCAGTGAGAAAAGGTTATTTGATATTAGCTCACTTGATGAATGGAGAACCCAAGCATATGAGAATGCCAAGCTTTTCAAAGAAAAAGTCAAACGCTGGCATGATAAGAGGATACAAAAGCGTGAGTTTAACGTAGGAGATTATGTGTTATTATTCAACTCTCGTTTAAGATTTTTTGCCGGAAAACTTCTCTCAAAATGGGAAGGTTCCTACGTTATCGAGGAGGTTTATCGTTCTGGTGCTATAAAAATCAACAACTTCGAAGGCACAAATCCGAGGGTGGTAAACGGTCAAAGAATTTAACATTATATTTCAGGTAATCCTATCAATGTTGAAACTAATATTATTGAAACCATAACCCCTGAGGAATACATAAGAGACACGTTCCAGAACGCTCCAGACTCCGAAAAGGCATAGGCACATGGTACGGTAAGTAAACCGACTCCAAAACAACTCTAATGGCAATTTTTATCAGTTTTGGATTATTTAAGATTTTTAGGAAGAAAGAAGTAGTTCGAAAGGGACACGAGGCTCCCACGAGAGAGGAGGCCGCGCCCCCCCCTGTAGGGCACGCCCCCCTATCTCGTGGGCACCTCGTGTGCATCCTGGACTCCGTTTTCTTGTATGTTACGTATTTTGGTCAGTAAAAATTCATTATATATACTCCCGAAGGTTTTGACCAACATATCACGCAAATATCCTCTGTTTTCATTTTGAGCTGTTTCTGTTTCAGATCTAGAGCATCATGTCGTCTCCAAGCGCTCCCAAGGACAAGTTTTTCGAGAGGGTTATCAACCCCTATCTCGCGGAGGTGCTGCATCATCCTCAAACCGTTGAGATGCGTGAGGAGGTGCTGCACATCTGCGATGTGGAGGGACCAAGGCGTACCGGGAGCGTGGAGACAAAGCTCGAAGCCATGGAGCAAGAAGTTTTCAAGTGTCAAGGGATGGTGGAGCATGGACTCAACGCCAACCAGATGATGATCACGGAGTTCACCAACAACCACAAGCTGGATGCCAAAGTCATTGGGGAGACCATCTTCAAGCTTCAAGAGAAAATCGAGCACCTCCAAGCCCGAATTTATGACCTGCAAAACCAGAACCGTGAGTATGAATATAGATTCAAGCGAATGAGTTTGGATGCAGATTTAAGGATCCCGGAGACTCGATCATCCTTTTATGATGGAGAGCCCATGCCTTGGAAGACGGACGACAAGCCTACATCATCAAAAACTCCTACTTCACCACCTCCGAAGAAATAATCACATGGGTATGGGCACTCCCCTTGGCAACTGCCAAGCTTGGGGGAGGTGCCCCGGTATCGTATCACCATCACACTCCTATTTTTATCGCTTTATTTAGTTCAATTCCTTTAGTAGTATCTTGATCTAGTAGTTTGAAGTTTTTGATTTCAAGTAGTTTTGAGTTTTGCATTGTGATCTCTTTATGTAATCAAGTCCATGTGCTATCTATAATAAAGAGTAGTGTTGAGTCAAGGGCTTTGCTACGATTGCTATGATCTTGAGAAAGTAGAAAGAATAAAAGAGTTCATATTGATCTTATGGATAGTGATAACTTCACACATAGAAAGTATGAGGCATAAAAATTGTTGAGAGTTGATGAACGTAGCCTTGGTCATCGTTGCAATTAATAGGAAGTGATAAGTAAAGAGGGGTTCACATATAAATATATTATCTTGGACATCTTTTATGATTTTGAAGCACTCATTAAGTATGACATGCTAAAAGAGTTGATGTTGGACAAGGAAGACAACGTAATGGTTTATGTTTTCCGACATCTCAGTTAAAGTATATTGTCATTGACCTTCCAAACATGTTGAGCTTGCCTTTCCCCCTCTTGCTAGCCAAATTCCTTGCACCAAGTAGAGATACTACTTGTGCTTCCAAATACCCTCAAACCCAGTTTTTCCATGAGTACCATACCTACCTATGGATTGAGTAAGATCCTTCAAGTAAGTTGTCATCGATGCAAGCAATAAAAATTGCTCTCTAAATATGTATGACTTATTAGTGCGGAGAAAATAAGCTTTGTACGAACTTGTTGTGGAAGTAATAAAAGCAACAGACTGCATAATAAAGGTCCACATACAAGGGGCAATATAAAGTGACATTCTTTTGCACTAAGATTTTGTGCATCAACCCTAAACGCGCATGACAACCTTTGCTTCCCTCCGCGAAGGGCCTATCTTTTACTTTATGTTTTACTTTATGCTTGAGTCAAGGTGATGCTCACCTTTCCCTTTTTTGTTTTATCCTTTGGCAAGCTCCTCGTGTTTGAAAGATCATGATACATATATCCAATTGGATGTAAGTTGGCATAGGCTATTATTGTTGACATCACCTAAAGGTGAATACGTTTGGAGGCAACACAATAAGCCCCTATCTTTCTCAGTGTCCGGCTGAAACTCTATAACCCCAAGTATTGCGTGAGTGTCAGCAATTATGGGAGACTACGAGATAGTTGAGTATGTGAGCTTGTTGAGAAACTCTATTATTGACTCTTTCTGATGTTATGATAAATTGCAATTGCTTCAATGACTGAGATTGTAGTTTGTTAGTTCCCAATGAAGTTTTTGAACCATTCTTGACATTGTGGGTTGCTTATTACCTGAGCATAGGAAATCATATGACAAAATCTATATATGTTGCTGTTATTAGAATGATCAGGATGCCCTCATCTCCGTATTTTATTTTTATCGACACCTCTATCTCTAAACATGTGGACATATTTTTTGATTTCGGCTTCCGCTTGAGGACAAGCGAGGTCTAAGCTTGGGGGAGTTGATACATCCATTTTGCATCATGCTTTTATATCAATATTTATTGCATTATGGGCTGTTATTACACATTATATCTCAATACTTATGGCTATTCTCTCTTATTTTACAAGGTTTACCATGAAGAGGGGGAATGCCGGCAGCTGGAATTCTGGCTGGAAAAGGAGCAAACATTGGAAACCTATTCTGCACAACTCCAAAAGTCCTGAAACTCCACGAAACAACTTTTTGGATTTAGTAAGAATTTATGAGCGAAAGAAATAGGCCAGGGGGCCCACACCCTGTCCAGGAGACAGGCCCCCTCCCCTGTAGGGCGCGGCTCCTATCTCCTGGGCCCCCTGGCGGGCCTCCGGCGTCCATCTTCTGCTATATCATCACTTTTACCCTAGAAAAATCATGGGCAAGCTTACGGGACGAAACTCTGCCGCCACGAGGCGGAACCTTGGCGGAATCAATCTAGGGCTCTGGCAAAGTTGTTCTGCCGGGGACACTTCCCTCTGGGAGGGGGAAATCATCACCAATGTCATCACCAACGATCCTGTCATCGAGAGGGGGTCAATCTCCATCAACATCTTCACCAGCACCATCTCCTCTCAAAACCCTAGTTCATCTCTTGTATCCAATCTTGTATCAAAACCACAAATTGGTACCTGTGGGTTGCTAGTAGTGTTGATTACTCCTTGTAGTTGATGCTAATTGGTTTACTTGGTGGAAGATCATATGTTCAGATCCTTTATGCATATTATTACTCCTCTGATGTTGAACATGAATATGCTTTGTGAGTAGTTACGTTTGTTCCTGAGGACATGAGTGAAGTCTTGCTATTAGTATTCATGTGAATTTGGTATTCCTTCGATATTTTGATGAGATGTATGTTGTCTTTCCTATAGTGGTGTTATGTGAACGTCGACTACATGACACTTCACCATTATTTGGGCCTAGAGGAAGGCATAGGGAAGTAATAAGTAGATGATGGGTTGGTAGAGTGACAGAAGCTTAAACCCTAGTTTATGCGTTGCTTCGTTAGGGGTTGATATGGACCCATATGTTTAATGATGTGGTTAGGTTTACCTTAATACTCCTTTTTGTAGTTGTGGATGCTTGCAATAGGGGTTAATAATAAGTGGGATGCTTGTCCATGTTGGGGCAGTACCCAAGTGTCGGTCCACCCACATATCAAATTATCAAAGTACCGAACGCGAATCTTACGAACGTGATGAAAACTAGCTTGACGATAATTCCCTGTCCTCGGGAGCTCCTTCTTCATTATTAGAATTTTTCCAGGCTTATCCTTTGCTACATAAAGGATTGGGCCACCTTGCTGCACTTTATTTACTTTATTTATTTTTTGCTCATTACTATTTATCTTGTCACAAAACGATCTATCACCTACTATTTCAGTGCTTGCGGAGAAAACCTTACTGAAAACCGCTTATCATTTCCTTCTGCTCCTCGTTGGGTTCGACACTCTTACTTATCGAAAGGACTATGATAGATCCCCTATACTTGTGGGTCATCAGAGACGTATCAAGCATCCCCAAGCTTAATTCCTGCTCGTCCTCGAGTAAGTAAATGATAAAAACAGAATTTTTGAAGTGGAATGCTACCTAGCATAATTCTTAATGTAATTTTCTTTATTGTAGCATGAATGTTCAGATCCAAAATGATTCAAAATAAAAGTTCATATTGATAAAAGAAACAGTAACACTTCCAGCATACTAATCAAAGTAATCATGTCTTCTCAAAGTAACATGGCAAAAGAAAGTCCATCCCTACAAAATTATATAGTTAGGCTATGCTTCATTTTCGTCACACAAAAATGTTCCCAACTTCTATACCCCTGATGACAAGCCAAGCAATTATTTCATACTTAAATAATCTCAAACTTTTTCAACCTTCACGCAATACATGAGCGTGAGCCATGTATATAGCACTATGGGTGGAATAGAATATGATGATGGGGATTGTGTGGAGAAGACAAAAAAGGAGAAAGTCTCACATTGACGAGGATAATCAACGGGCTATGGAGATGCCCATCAATTGATGTCAACATGAGGAGTAGGGATTGCCATGCAACGGATGCACTAGAGCTATAAATGAATGCTCAACAAAAGAAAACTAGTGGGTGTGCATCCAACTTGCTTGCTCACGAAGACCTAGGGCATTTGAGGAAGCCCATTGTAGGAATATACAAGCCAAGTTCTATAATGAAAAATTCCCACTAGCATGAAAAGACAACCTATGAGACTCACTATATGAAAAACATGGTGCTACTTTGAAGCACAATATATGAGACTCACTACATGAAGAACAAGGTGCTACTTTGAAGCACAAGTATGGAAAAAGAGATAGTAACATTGCCCTTTTTATTTTTTTTATTTCTTCCTTTTCTTTTTTTCTTTTCTTTTTCTTCTTTTTTCTTTTCTTTTTCTTTTCTCTTTTTTTTCTTTGGCCTTTCTTTTTTTCTTTTTGGGCAATTCCCTAATAATGATGATCATCACACTTTCACTGATTACAACATATGAATTACAACTCGAAACTAGAACAAGATATGACTCTATATGAATGCCTCCGGCGGTGTACCGGGATGGTGCAATGAATCAAGAGTGACATGTATGAAAAATTATGTACAGTGGCTTTGCCACAAGTACGATGTCAACTACATGATCATGAAATGGCAATATGACAAAAGTAATGTATGTCATGATGATGATGAACGGAACGGTGGAAAGTTGCATGGCAATATATCTCGGAATGGCTATGGAAATGCCATAATAGGTAGGTATGGTGGCTGTTTTGAGGAAGATATAAGGAGGTTTATGTGTGATAGAGTGTATCGTATCACGGGGTTTGGATGCACCGGCGAAGTTTGCACCAACTCTCAAGGTGAGAAAGGGCAATGCACGGTACCGAAGAGGCTAGCAATGGCGGAAAGGTAAAAGTGCGTATAATCCATTGACTCAGCATAGTCAAAAGAACTCATATACTTATTGCAAAAATTTAGAAGTCATCAAAAATCAAGCACTACGCGCATGCTCATAGGGGGATAGATTGGTAGGAAAAGACCATCGCTCGTCCCCGACCGCCACTCATAAGGATGCACAAGCCAGGTACACTTCATGTTTCAAATTTGTCACACAAGCATTCTTTAAATTCATAATCACCCAACTAGCATGACTTTAATATCAATACCTCCCTATCTCAAAACAATTATCAAGTATCAAATCGATCATAGCATCCAATTCGCTTCCTATGATAGTTTTTATTATACCCAACTTGGATGCCTACCATTCTAGGACCAATTTTATAACCATAGCAAATACCATGTTGTTCTAAAAGACTCTAAAAATAATATAAGTGAAGCATGAGATACTAGCAATTTCTACAAAAATAAGCCACCGCCGTGCTCTAAAAGATATAAGTGAAGCACTAGAGCAAAAACTATCAAGCTCAAAAGATATAAGTGAAGCACATAGAGTATTCTAGCAAATTCTAATCAAGTAGGCTTCTCCCAAAATGTGTGTGCAGCAAGGATGATTGTGGTAAACTAAAAAGCAAAGACTAATATAATACACGACGCTCCAAGCAAAACACATATCATGTGGCGAATAAAAATATAGCTCCATGTAAAGTTACCAATGAACAAAGACGAAAGAGGGGATGCCTTCCTGGGGAATCCCCAATCTTAGGCTTTTTGCTATTCTTGAATATCTTGGGGTGCCATGTGCATCCCCAAGCTTAGGCTTTTGCCACTCCTTATTCCATAGTCCATCAAAGCTTTACCCAAAACTTGAAAACTTCACAACACAAAACTCAACAGGAAATCTTATAAGCTCCGTTAGTGAAAGAAAACAAAACCACCACATAAGGTACTGTAATGAACTCATTATTTATTTATTTTGGTGTTAAACCTACTGTATTAAAACTTCTCTATGGTTTATAAACTATTTTACTAGCCATAGATGCATCAAAATAAGCAAACAACACAGGAAAAACAGAATCTGTCAAAAATAGAACAGTCTGTAGAAATTTGTAACTAACGCAAACTTCTGAAACTCTAAAAATCCTACAAAAATAGAAAGTCCTGAACAATTTATCTATTGATCAGAAGAAAAAAGAATCAACGCAAAATCATGTTTTTGTGATTTAACAAAACTAAATTCATGCATGCAAAGTTTCTGTTTTTCAGCAGAATCAAATCAACTATCATCATAGGTTATCCAATAGGTTCTACTTGGCACAAACACTAATTAAAAGATAAAAACACATCTAAACAGAAGGTAGATGCAAGATTTATTACTAAACAGGAACAAAAACAAAAAAACACAAATAAAATTGGGTTGCCTCCCAACTAGCGCTACCGTTTAACGCCCCTAGCTGGGCATAAAAACGAAGATAGATCTAAGTAGTGCCATATTGGGCACTAAATTCATAAGTAGCTCACGTGATAGATTCATAAGGTAATTTGACTTTCTTTTTGGGAAATTGCTCCATTCCTTTCTTTAATGGGAATTGGAATCTAATATTCCCTTCCTTCATATCAATAATCGCGCCAATCGTTCTAAGGAAAGGTCTACCAAGAATAATAGGGCAAGCAAGATTGCAATCTATATCAAGAACGATAAACTCTACGGGCACCAAATTTATATTTGCAACAATGAGAACATCATTGATCCTTCCCATTGGCTTTTTAATGGTGGAATCCGCAAGGTGCAAATTTAAAGAGCAATCATCAAGATCATGGAAACCTAGAATATCACATAAAGTTTTCGGAATAGTGGAAATACTAGCACCCAAATCACACAAAGCAAAACACTCATGATCTTTAATTCTAATCTTTATAGTAGGTTCCCACTCATCATTAAGTTTTCTAGGTATAGAAACTTCCAAATTAAGTTTTTCATCATCAGATTGCATCAAGGCATCAACAATATGTTTGGCAAAAGCTTTATTTTGACTATAAGCATGAGGAGAATTAACAATGGATTGCAACAAGGAAATACAACCTTCTAAAGAACAATTATCATAATCAAATTCCTTGAAATCCGAGATAGTAGGTTCAATACTATTTAAAGTCATGACCTCTCCAATCCCACTTTTACCAAATTTAGCATCAAGATCTAAAAACTCTGAATTCTTGGGACGCCTTCTAGGTAAAGTTGACTCATCTTCAGTCCCATAATTATCAAGATTCATATTGCAAAACAAAGATCTAACAGGGGACACATCAATAACTTTGAGATCTTCATCATTATTTTCATGGAAACTAGAAGAACACGCCTTTACAAAGCTATCTTTCTTAGCACATAATCTAGCGGTTCTTTCCTTGCACTCATCAATGGAAATTCTCATTGCTTTGAGAGACTCATTGATATCATGCTTAGGAGGAGAAAATCTAAGTTTAAGAGAATCAACATCAAGCAAAAGTCTATCAACGTTCCTAGCCAAATCATCAACTTTGAGCAATTTTTCTTCAAGCAAAGCATTAAAATTCTTTTGAGAAATCATAAATTCTTTCACACTATTCTCAAAATCAGAGGGCATATTATTAAAATTACCATAAGAATTATTGTAGGAATTTCCATAATTATTAGAGGAATTACTAGGGAACGGTCTAGCATTAAAGTTTCCTCTATAAGCATTGTTACCGAAACTATTCCTACCAACAAAATTCACATCCATAGATTCATTATTATTCTCAATCAAAGTAGACAAAGGCATATCATTGGGATCAAGAGGAGTATTTTTAGTAGCAAACAATTTCATAAGTTCATCCATCTTTCCACAAAACATTGATTTCTTCTATAGCATGCACTTTTCTACTAGAAGATCTTTCGGTGTGCCATTGAGAATAATTAGCCATAATACTATCAAGAAGTTTTGTAGCATCTCCTAACGTGATTTCCATAAACGTGCCTCCCGCGGCCGAATCTAAGAGATTTCTAGAAGCAAAGTTCAAACCGGCATAAATTTTTTGTATGATCATCCATAAATTCAAACCATGAGTAGGGCAATTGTGAATCATCAATTTCATTCTTTCCCAAGATTGGGCAACATGCTCATGATCAAGTTGTTTAGAATTCATAATATCATTCCTAAGAGTGATAATCTTAGCGGGAGGAAAATAATTAGAGATAAAAGCATCTTTGCACTTGTTCCAAGAATCAATACTATTTTTAGGCAAAGACGAAAACCAAACTTTAGCATGATCTCTAAGTGAAAACGGAAATAACTTCAATTTAACAATATCATTATCCGTATCTTTTTTATTTTGCATATCACACAAATCAACAAAGTTGTTTAGATGAGTAGCGGCATCTTTGCTAGGAAGGTCGGCGAATTGATCTTTCATAACAAGATTCAGCAAAGCAGTATTGATTTCACAAGACTCAACATCATTAAGGGGAGCAATCGGAGTACTAAGGAAATCATTATTATTGGTATTCGAGAAATCACATAATTTGGTATTATCTTGCGCCATGGCAACAAGTAATCCAACACACAAGCAAACGGAAAAAGGCAAGCAAAAAAAGAGCGGAGGAGATTGGGAAGGAGAGGGCAAATAAAACGGCAAGGGTGAAGTGGGGGAGAGGAAAACGAGAGGCAAATGGCAAATAATGTAAATGCGAATGGGTTTGTGATGGGTACTTGGTATGTCTTGACTTGAGCGAAGACCTCCCCGGCAACGGCGCCAGAAATCCTTCTTGCTACGTCTTGAGCTTATGTTGGTTTTCCTTGAAGAGGAAAGGGTGATGCAACAATAATAGCGTAAGTATTTCCCTCAGTTTTTGAGAACCAAGGTATGAATCCAGTAGGAGGCTCCTCAAAAGTCCCACGCACCTACACAAACAAACAAAGAACTCGCAACCAATGCAATAAAGGGGTTGTCAATCCTTTCACGGCCACTTGCGAAAGTGAGATCTGATAGAGATAGTATGATAAGATAAATTTATTTTTGGCATTTTATAATATAGATGCAAAAAGTAAAGATGCAAATAAAAGTAGATTGAAAGCAAATATGATAAAAGATAGACCTGGGGGCCATAGGTTTCACTAGAGGCTTCTCTCAAGATAGCATAAGTATTACGGTGGGTGAACAAATTACTATCGAGCAATTGATAGAAAAGCGAATAATTATGAGATTATCTAGGAATGATCATGTATATAGGCATCACGTCCGCAACAAGTAGACCGACTCCTGCCTGCATCTACTACTATTACTCCACACATCAACCGACTCCTGCCTGCATCTAGAGTATTAATTTCATAAAGAACAGAGTAACACATTAAGCAAGCTGACATGATGTAGAGGGATAAACTCATGCAATATGATATAAACCCCATCTTTTTATCCTCGAAGGCAACAATACAATACGTGCCTTGCAACCCAATACAATACAATATGTCACTGGGTAAGGACACCGCAAGATTGAACCCAAAGCTAAGCGCTTCTCCCATGGCAAGAAAGATCAATCTAGTAGGCCAAACCAAACTAATAATTCGAAGAGACTTGCAAAGATAACTCAATCATACATAAAAGAATTCAGAGGAGATTCAAATATTTCTCATAGATAAACTTGATCATAAACCCACAATTCATCGGATCTCGACAAACACACTGCAAAAAGAGTTTACATCAAATAGATCTCCACAAGAGAGGGGGAGAACATTGTATTGAGATCCAAAAAGAGAGAAGAAGCCATCTAGCTAATAACTATGGACCCAAAGGTCTGTGGTAAACTACTCACAACTCATCGGAGGGGCTATGGTGTTGATGTAGAAGCCCTCCGTGGTCGATTCCCCCTCCGGCGGAGCGCCAGCGAAGGCTCCAAGATGGGATCTCGCGGATACAGAAGGTTACAGCGGTGGAAATTATGTTTCGTTGGCTCCCTGGATGTTTTCGTGGTACGTAGGCTTATATAGGAGGAAGAAGTACATCGATGGCCGCCCGAGGGGCCCACGAGACAGGGGGCACGCCCTGTAGGGGTGGGCGCGCCCTCCCCTCTAGTGGCCGCCTCAGCTACTTCTTGACTTGCACTCCAAGTCCTCTGGATCACGTTCGTTCCAAAAATCACGCTCCCGAAGGTTTCATTCCGTTTGGACTCCGTTTGATATTCCTTTTCTTCAAAATACTGAAATAGGCCAAAAAACAGCAATACGGCCTGGGCCTCCGGTTAGTAGGTTAGTCCCAAAAATGATATAAATGTGTAAAATAAAGCCCATAAACATCCAAAAGGGGTAATATAATAGCATGGAACAATCAAAAATTATAGATACGTTGGAGACGTATCACTTTATTTCGTGATACAACTTTTAGTTTAGGCGCTATTGTTGCTAAACGGGTAAGTCTGAACCGTACAAAGGGCCCCATATTTGGAGGTATCTTTGCTTCATGCCTTGCTAAACACTTTGAGAAACCTATTAGGCATTATGAGAAAGAGGAAAAGTTGCTTCCTACTATTTTGCTAGACTATCAGAGTATGGTAGCACATGACTTTATTGTTAAAAATAAGAAGAAGATACTTAAGTATAACTTGATATTCGCTAAAACTAAGTGTGAAACTATTATCTTGCCTGCACCCTCTTTGTTTAATATACATTCAGGCACGTACCTCATCATGCCCAAGGACATTTATGCATACTGGGAGCTGACACGAGTTCCAGAGCCTGAGCCTGAGCCACCACTTGACCCATATCGAGTGTCTGTTTATCAGTGGGATCCTGAGGAGCTCACTAACCAGTGGCACCCCAAGGACCCTCCTCAGTACACCAGAGAGGATCACTTTGATCCATGGGCATAGACCAACTTAGGCCAAAAGCCTAAGATTGGGGGAGTACGTACTTCTCACCGACATTGCATTCATGTTCAAACACTCATTCTAGTTGTCGGTGTTCATACTTTTTCATTGTGCTATCCATGCTAGTTTACTTTATTTTCTTGCTTTCTTCTTGTGTGTTTGAAAAACCTTGAGAGAAAAAAATAGTTGTATCTTTTAGCTAGTTTACCTTCCATGCTTGTAGTAGTAATATTAAAAGAAAACCCCAAAAGATTTCCAGTTCTTTGCTTGTTGGGAGCTTTCCCGTGTAAATAGTTTTTCTCGTTCATTGAAATTATTATTTTTTCTTTAGGGGTCGAGAGGAGAAGACCATGATGAAAATGTTGAGTGGCTCTCATATGCATTATTGTTGATCTAACAAAGAGCCCATATTACCTTGTCTTCTCCTTTGAATTAAATGTTTGCAGATTCCAGCTTAGTCCAATGCATGTGCACTATTATTATTATCCACACCGTACGGTCATGCAAGTGAAAGACAATAATGACGATATATGATGAAATGATTGAGATGAGGGAAACTGGTATGAACTCGACCTATCTTGTTTTTGTAAGTACAATTAGTTCACCGTTCTTGATTCAGCCCATTATGAATGAAACATGTTTGCAATGACAATTAGAGATTATAGTTATTCATGCCATGATTAATTAGCTAGGAGTTTATAATGGTTTACCTTGCATGCCAACATGCTATTAAAATGGTTGTGATGTGGTATGATAGGGTGGTATCCTCCTTTGAATGATTCGAGTAGCTTGACTTGGCACATGTTCACGCATGTAGTTGAAACAAAATCAACATAGCCTCCACGATATTTATGTTCATGGTGATTTATATCCTACTCATGCTTGCACTCATTGTTGGTTAATCTTAATGCTTGTTCATGACTGTTGTCGCTCTCTAGTTGGTCGCTTCCCAGTCTCTTTCTAGCCTTCACTTGTACTAAGCGGGAATACTGCTTGTGCATCCACTTTCATAAACCCCAAAGTTATTCCATATGAGTCCACCATACCTTCCTATATGCGGTATTTACCAGCCGTTCCAAGTAAATTTGTATGTGCCAAACTCTAAACCTCCAATGAAATTCTGTTTTGTATGCTCGAATAGCTCATGTATCAACTAGGGCTGTCTATATCTTCCATGCTAGGTGGGTTATTCTCACGATGAGTGGACTCTGCTCATCATTAACGAGAAAATGGCTGGTAACCGGGATGCCCAGTCCCATGCTCAAATCAAATCAAAATAATTGCAAACAAAACTCCCCCAGTATTGTTGTTAGTTGGACGGTACCCGTTGTTTCGAACCAACCGTGGAATATGCTCATTGGTGGTGGGGGAGTATAAACTTTACCATTCTGTTTGGGAACCGCATATAAGGTATGTAGCATGGAAGATATCGAGATCTCTTGGTTATTATGTTGACAATGGAAGTATGCCGCTCAAAATATTATTTATCTTTGTTTCAAAACTCGAGCTCTAGCACCACTGCAAATCCCTGCTTCCCTCTGCGAAGGGCCTATCTATTTACTTTTATGTTGAGTCATCATCCTCTTATTAAAAAGAACCAGTTGGAGAGCACCGTTGTCATTTGCATGCATTGCTATTAATTTACATTGAGTATGACTGTGACTGGATCTCTTTTTCCATGAATTACAATGTCTAGTCAGCCCTTGATCTTCAGGGGTGCTCTGCATTTATGTTTTGCGATCTCAGAAAGGGCTAGCGAGATACCATATTGTTATATCATATTATGATTGTTTTGAGAAAGTTTTGTCATCCGAGATTTGTTATTATTGCTTGCTAGTTGATTATGCCATTGATATGAGTAAATGTGACACCTAAGTGTTATTGTGAATGTGGTTAGTTCATAATCTATGCTGAAAACTTGAATGTCGGCTTTACATATTTGCAGCAAGATCAAACAGAGTTTGTAAAAGTTTTCTTTATCACTTTCAGTTTGTCAACTGAATTGCTTGAGGACAAGCAAAGGTTTAAGCTTGGGGGAGTTGATACGTCTCCAACGTATCTACTTTTCCAAACACTTTTGCCCTTGTTTTCGACTCTAACTTGCATGATTTGAATGGAACTAACCCGGACTGACGTTGTTTTCAGTAGAACTGCCATGGTGTTATTTTTGTGCAGAAATAAAAAATCTCGGAATGACCTAAAACTTCACGGAGTCACGTTTTGGAATTAATAAAAAATATTGGTGAAAGAATCAATAGAGGGGGACCCACTATCGGTGTCAAAACCGGCGGATCGCATGTAGGGGGTCCCGATCTGGGCGTCTAGGCTGATGGTAACAGGAAGCAAGGGACACAATGTTTACCCAGGTTCGGGCCCTCTAGATGGAGGTAAACCCCTACTTCCTGCTTGATTAATATTGAAGATATGAGTAGTACAAGAGTAGATCTACCACGAGATCGTAGAGGCTAAACCCTAGAAGCTAGCCTATGATGGTATGATTGTAATTGTGATCGGCCTTCTAAGGACCAACCTCTCCGGTTTATATAGACACCGGAGAGGGCTAGGGTTTACATGGAGTCGGTTACAAGGAAGGAAATATAACATACGGATCGCCAAGCTTGCCTTCCACGCCAAGGAGAGTTCCATCCGAACATGGGACAAAGTCTTGAGTCTTGTATCTTCACGCTTCAATAGTCCGTACGATGTACACAGTCCGGCTGTCCGAATACCCCCTAATCCAGGACTCCCTCAGTAGCCCCTGAACCAGGCTTCAATGACGATGAGTCCGGCGCGTAGTCTTGTCTTCGGCATTGCAGGGCGGGTTCCTTCTCCGAATACTCCAAAGTAATTATCAAACACTTGAATCGTGTCTGGATCCACAAAAATGATCTTCACATGCCACCGTAGAGAGAATGATATTTCACAAATGCAATTTGCTGACAACTTTTTAGACAATGCGACGTGTCATTACGGTCGGGTCATTATTCGAACCGTTTTCCTACAACCAGCCACAATGCATATTGCGAGGCGGTTTCCTTGACACGTCTTGTCAAAGCAGAGATCGTATCCCCTTATCACGGGATTCTCATCAATACGGGTATGGGTAATCCCACCACGCCATCAATCGTGGTGCTTGGGAAGCAAGCGATTCCCAACGGGCAAGTGGGGAGGTGCACCGCTTTCGTCGCCTCTATAAAGGGATAAGATTTCCCCATTTTTACCCACGCCTTCTTCTTCCTTCGCCCACTCTTGCCCCCTCGAGCTCCAGCGCCCAAGCCCAAGTCTTCTCTGCACAGCTAAACATGTCCGAAGAAGGAGGCAAGTGGGTGGTTTCCACCGTCAAGGAGAAGCATATCACAAATCTTCGGGCGGCCGGATACTTGGCCGTAGACATAGCGCACCAGCTACCAGATGTTGGGCAGGTCATTCCGACCTTAGGACCCCACGAGAGGGTCGTGTTTGTCGCCCACTTTGTCCGTTGACTGGGATTTCCACTTCATCCCTTCGTCTGCGGGCTCATGTTCTACTACGGGCAAGATTTCCATGATCTAGCCCCGAATTTCGTCCTCAACATCTCGGCATTCATCGTCGTATGCGAGGCCTTCCTCCGCATCCGGCCTCACTTTGGCCTGTGGCTGCAAATCTTCTGCGTGAAGTCGAAGATTGTAAGCGGCCAGCAAGCGGAGTGCGGAGGGGCCATGGTGGGCAAGATGCCTAACGTCACCTGGCTGGACGGTTCCTTTGCGGAGACCGTAAAAGGGTGGCAATCGGGGTGGTTCTACATCACCGAGCCACGCGGCGCCAACTGGGCGGCAGCCCCCGAGTTCTGATCTGGAGCCCCTATGGGGCTCACCTCCTGGGAAAGGAAGGGCCTGACTTGGAGCGAACCTACAGAGCTGACCGGACTCCAAACCTGCATCAAGAGCATGAAGGACAGGAACATCAAGCTTGTCAACGTGATCCAGGTCATGCTCGTTCGCCGGATTCTGCCGTGCCAAAGGCGGGCATTCAATCTGTGGGAGTTCGTCCCAGCCGAACGCCAGACGCTTCAGAGGCTCTATGGCATGAAGCACAAAGACGTGTGGAAGGCATTGTTCAAGGCCTCTGAAGTACCTCCTCCCACATCCGAGGACCGTGGGCTCCACGCCGCATGGCCTCCTAGTCAGGTGAGTTTTCAGGCTACCACCGGATTCGGTTCTTCCCAATATATTCACGGGGGAGCTCTAAGTAATTGTGAATATTTGTTCAGGATTATGTGGAGATAGCGAAGCAGATTGACTGTCCGACTCAGCTGCCAGACGGCCCAGTTGATGCTCTCCTGACGGAGATGCTAATCCCAGCGCCCTTTAAGGTGCCGGAGAAGAAGGCCGAAAAGAAGGCCCCGAGGATCCGAAAGGGTCTCCGGCGCAAGGTTGTGTCGGAAGCCTCGTCCGAAGATGACGAGGCACACTCCTCCCCCGAAGGGGAGGAAGAAGAAGAAGAAGAAGGGACCACCCCACCCGGAGAGGGTGAGGGGCCCGAGAAGGTGGACCAGGGGGCCGGGAAAGGTCCCCGGTGCAAAGCCGTCATACCCACGTCGTCTGACGACGACGAGACAGATTCCTCCCGCGGAGGTGGGGGGAAGCAAGAAGAAACTCTACCTCCCCACACTGGGGAGGAGAAAAAGAGAAAAGCCGCCCCGGAGGGGGAGGCTGGGACGTCCAAGAAGGGAAAGGTGTCCCTTCCGGACTACTCCGCCACGGCCGCTCACAGCGAGGAGGGGTGGCTGCCCAGGGGAAGCCCCTGGCGCGATCGTAAGTATCCGCACTCTATCATGACCTTACTTCATAGTTTTTGTTTTAACGCCGAACATATATGCAGTCCGCCCAGGGCTCACCCTGAGGTATCTTCTTCCGGGTCCCTGAGCGATTCGGAGATGAATTCGCTCCCGACCGACACTACTCCTCAGCCCGCGGATGACACGGAGGTGTTGTCCCGAAGGCTCCTAGAGCAGGGGGGTGACTCTGGAGACGCCCCAAGGCGGGATTCCAGATGTCGGACATGCGGGGTTCAAGATCCCCGCGGATCGTACCGATGAGAGCTGCAGCAAGTCGGACTCTCATCCGGATACTATGCCAGAGCCTTCAATGGCTCCGGACGCGGGCAGGCGGCCCCTCGCTAGGCAGGGCGAGCCATCCATGCCGATGACTTCCGTCACGCCAGAGGCGTCGGATAGTCTGATGGAAGCGCTTCACGGCGCTTCCATGGATGACGAACAACATACTCTTATGGGTGCGGTGATTCAGAAGGTTCTGTCCGCCAAGAGCGGACTGACCGAAGCGTGTACCAGCCTCCTGACGGGCTTTGAGGTAAGTAATAAAAATGTATGAAATTACCACCCGATAGGTAGTAGCCATGGATACTCTGTTTGGTGTTCGGAAGGAAAAGCCAAACGGAGGGTCAACTATAATCCGCAGGAGTCTAATAATAAATGTTCATGTGAATAAGCAGGCTGTGCTGCTTGCCGCTGCTGCCCGCACAGCCGAGGTTGCCGAACTAAAGCGGGACTTGGAGCAGGCGCAGGGAGAGCTCGACCTCACAAAGAGGTAGCTCGAAGAGAACAAAGGTGAGTGACTCTCCACTCTTATGTATTTAAGGATAGATAAAATTAGTTAGTCTAACACCGAAGCGTCGTGGCTGTGTAGCAGGGGCCACCGCTGAAGTGGCGTCCCTGAAGAAAGTGTTGTCCGAGGCCGAAGGCAAGGCGGCCTTGGAATGCAAGGAGCGCGAAAAGCAAAGTGCTAGAGTGGGCGAGGTACAACAAGAGCTCCATGACCTCGGCAATAAGTTCGAGTCCGCGGAGCATGATCTGAAGATGAAAGAGGCCGAGCTTGCGAAGGCCCTTGTGAATATGAAAGACGCCAAGGCCGAAGCCGAGGAGGCTCAGCAAGAAATCTAGGAGGCCCAAAAGATAGCGGTGGGTAAGAAATTCTTTATGCAAAGCAAACATGTGGAGGAGGCCTTTCTTTTACTTACCCGAATTCGGAGCTCTCTAGGGGCATTCGCAGATCTGCCACACAGCATATCAGATGCCGCGGAGTTCTACCGTGCCCAAGAGGGGAGCTCAACAGAGAAGTTGTTCTGGTCCCAGTATGCTGGGGCCGAACACCCAATGCCTCTGAGTGACCAACTGAAGTAGTTGGTCGAACTCCACAGGGCGGCTAAAGTGGCTATGAAAGATTTCATAGTCCGAATGTGGCCTGGTGAGCCCCTGCCGGCTAGCTACTTTGGCCTGATCAAGCGAATGGTGAATGCCTGTCCGCGGCTCGAAGTCATCACGCGATCTGTTTGCATGCCCGCCGGGCCTTTGCCCGCACGAAGGTGCACTGGGGCAAGCTGGATGCTGAGAAGCTGGTAAAGGACGGTCCGCCAGAGGGCAAGGAGCATCGCCATCCCGAGAAGTTATATGATGGTGTTATGAAGGGCGCTCGTCTCGTGGCCGATGAGTGTACCAAGGACAAGATCTTTGACTAAATGTACCTCTGCCGCTGTTGTAATTTAAAGACAAAGTTACTTGTGCTATGTAGCACTGTTTGATTTAAAATATTACCTTCTGTGCGGCTGTTTATAAAATTCTGAAAGTAGGCCAGTCGTCGGCTTCCGCCCCCACGTAACTAGTACTGGGGTGTTCGTGGAAAACCCGGGCACTCTTTATCCAAATGTTTGGTCCCTTAAGGAGGTGTCCGGCGCAGCGAACAAGGCAATCGGACTATGCGGCTTTATAACTTTCACTTAGCCATAGAAGTCTACAATTTTAAATTTCGGCGAAGCCCCTAGAATCCGGAAGGCCGTATTGGGGCGCTATACACGCCTAGATCGGATGAAGCCGATTTATCGCCTAAAGCGGAAAAATCTTTAAGGATTTTAAGACCTCTCAAACAGCGACCAGCTCTCGCCGCATCATGCCGGTCAGTTTTCGGCTTTCTCTACTAAGGTGCTCGTCCGGAAGAACCGGGACACAATCGTAGTAGTTCTCACTGCGATACCTTAGCCAATATAACGGAATGTAAGGTACCAAAACAAGGGAGTCGGGCTAACCCAACTGTAGACCCAAGACATGATTTGGAGCTGATGCATATAGTGCTATAAGTTTGGGGTGCCGCACTATTGAAAGTGTTCGGACTTGTCTTGCCGTATTATGGGGCGCCATAAGAAGCCCCTGGCAAACTGAATGTACCAAGGTGTACGGATGCAATGTCAAATAAACATTTGTGAGAAAAATGCTCAAATAAGACTGATAAGCTCATGCTATATGTGATCTCCCATTGATGAATAATACGTTTAAGCGTATGTTTACAATGAATGCATTAAGCGGAGATAAATAGGACTATTTGACATGTCCTATCCGGGGGCAAGTCACGTACAGATAGATAAAACAGGTATAACGATCGTAAATAGATTCCACCTGGGTGTTTCCTTCCATGCGCAAAGCCTGTTGCCTGCTTGGTTTTCTCTCCTATGTAAGTCCGGCAATCCGGCTCTTCTGAAGAGGCTGCACTAAAGCAATGTCCTGAAAGGTAAAAGGGAAATATTATGAAGGTATGTTGTGGTGATACCGCAATGTTTACTGAGTCACTAATGCGCCTCCGCCTGTGCCCATAGTATTTTGAGTGCGTAATTGTGTACGCGTGGCACGAATGCTGCTTTAATGGGGTTTGAGCGGAGGTCGGACTGCTAATCGCGCTCTTGGCGTGCCTGATGATCCTATTGCAGAGTGCTCCGGACTCGCTTGACGGTGCTTGAGGTTGTCGTCGCTGGATTGGTGGTTTGCCGGAGGAGGCCGCATTGTACTTCTGCCACGAGGGCTGCAGTATGCTCTTCTGTACGGAGAGAGCGGTCCATATTTCCATTGACTGTTATGACCCCGCGCGGGCCTATCATCTTGAGCTTGAGGTATGCATAGTGTGGTACCGCATTGAATCTAGCGAATGCGGTTCGTCCGAGCAGTGTGTGGTAACCACTGCAGAAAGGGACGATATCGAAGATTAACTCTTCGCTTCGGAAGTTGTCCGGAGATCCGAAGACCACTTCCAATGTTATGGAACCCGTGCAGCGGGCCTCTATTCCAGGAATTACACCTTTAAAGGTGGTTTTGGTGGGCTTGATCCTTGAGGGGTTGATGCCCATTTTGCGCACTGTGTCCTGATAAAGCAGGTTCAGGCTACTGCTGCCATCCATAAGGACTCGCGTGAGGTGGAATCCTCAATGATTGGATCTAAGACCAATGCGGCTGAGCCACCGTGACGGATGCTAGTAGGATGATCCCTACGATCAAAGGTGATCGGACAAGCTGACCATGGGTTGAACTTGGGGGCGACTGGCTCCATCGTGTAGACGTCCCATAGTGCTCGCTTCCGTTCCCGCTTGGGGATGTGAGTGGTGTCGATCATGTTGACCGTTTTCACCAGGGGGAAATTTCTTCTGTCCCCCCGTGTTCGGACTCCGGGGCTCCTCGTCATCGTTGCTGTGCAGCCCCTTGTCCTTGTTTTCAGCGTTTATTTTGCCGGCCTGTTTGAACACCCAGCAGTCTCTATTGGTGTGGTTGGCTGGCTTGTCCGGGGTGCCATGAATTTGCCACGAGCGCTCCAGTATGCGGTCTAGACGGGACGATCCATGATTATTTCTTTTGAACGGCTTCTTCCGCTGACCGGACTTGGATCCGCTGAATCTGGCGTTGACTGCCATGTCTTCAGTGTTGTCGCCGTTGTTCCGTCGCTTATGTCTGTTACACCGTGGCTTGCCGTTATTGTCGCAGCCATCTGATGTGCCAAAATGTGGCGTAGTGCTACTGCGAGCCAACCAGTTGTCCTCGCCCACACAAAAGCGGGTCATTAGTGTTGTGAGAGCTGCCACGGGCTTGGGTTTTTCCTGGCCGAGGTGTCGGGCGAGCCACTCGTCACAGATATTATGCTTAAAAGCCGCCAGGGCTTCGGCATTCGGACAGTCGACTATTTGGTTCTTTTTAGTTAGGAACCGAGTCCAGAATTTCCCGGCTGACTCTCCGGGATGTTGAGTAATGTGGCTCAGGTCATTAGCGTCCGGTGGTCGCACATATGTGCCCTAGAAGTTGTCGAGGAATGCGTCTTCCAGGTTTTCCCAGCTACCAATGGAATTTGCTGGCAAGCTGTTTAGCCAGTGCCGGGATGGTCCTTTGAGCTTAAGGGGAAGATATTTGATGGCGTGTAGATCGTCTCTGCGGGCCATGTGAATGTGGAGAAGGAAATCTTTGATCCATACTGCTGGGTCTGTTGTGCCATCGTATGACTCAATGTTTACGGGTTTAAACCCTTCTGGGAATTCATGATCCATCACTTGTCAGTGAAGCAAAGGGGGTGCACGACGCCTCTATGCCGGTCTATGTGGCCACGCAGTTTGGTCTGGGTTGCTGTGTTCGGCCCGACCGGACTTGTTGATGATGTATCCGGCGTGACGGTCATCATCGCGCGCTGGGGCGCGTCCCCACGATCCGTAGATCGATCTTGGATGTCCTGCTTTGTTTTCCAGAATATCTTGCAGGTCCTGCCTGTTGCCTTGGGCCGTAGTGTATTGGCGTGGGGGTGCGGGCTGGTATTCGGGTTGATATCCTGTTTTATCCCGGCCACGTGGTGGCCGGTCAGCCGTTTGGCGCTCGAGTCTGTATTCCTCGGCTGCCAGGACTTCAGTCCATCTATCTGTGAGCAGGTCTTGATCAGCCTGGAGTTGCTACTGCTTCTTCTTCAGGCTCCTCGCAGTGGCAATAAGCCGGCGCTTGAAGTGCTCCTGCTCCACGGGATCCTCAGGCATGCCGACTCGTCGTTGATGAGGCTAATCTCATCTTCGGAGGGGGGCATATAGTTGTCCTCCTCCGGATATCCGTCGGTCGCCTGTTCGTCTGGGCTGACCTGCTCATCTTCCTGTTCGGCCTACTCGAAGGCGGGCTGGTCAGGGTTGTATTCCTCTTTGGCGCCATCCGAATTGCTTTCATCTCCGGGGCCGGTATTGCTATGGCGGGGCTTGGAGCAGCGTCGACGACGCCCGTGCTTTGCTTTTCTCCCTGAGGGGTTGTCCTCCGTTGCCTCGTCGTCATTGGTTTCCTTCGGAGTGTCCACCATGTATATATCGTATGAGGAGGTGGCCGTCCACCGCCCTCTGAGCGGTGGCTCCTGTAATTCTCCTGCATCATCATCCATACCGTCGATGTCTTCGGAGTCGAAGTCAAGCACGTCGGTTAAATCATCAACCGTGGCAATGAAGTGGGTGGTGGGTGGGCAGCGAATTCCTTCGTCGCCAGCTTCCCACTCAAGCCAGACATAGTTCGGCCCAGAGCCTCCTGACAAAGAGAGAGACTTTAATGAGTTCAGCATGTCGCCAAAGGGCGAGTGCTGGAAGATGTCCGCAGTGGTAAATTCCATGACCGAAGCCTAGCCTGGCTCGGCTGGCTCGAGGGTGCACGGACCGGAGCCAACAACCGGATACGAGTCCGGGGGCCCGGGGTTACAGGCTTCCACGGAGGTGGGACCTATGTTTGGCTCCACCGCCGATGAGTGTGCGGCCTGCAGGGCGGGGTCCACCCCTCCGTCCTTAGGCGACGCAACCTGTTCTGGATTTAGATCCAAGGCTACTATAGGGGTGATATCCCGAGCTTCGTCCGACAGCAGGTCTAAGCCGTACTCATCGTGACTGTTCGGTGCTCCTGGCGCATGCCCAAATCCGTCGAAGATCAAGTCTCCATGAATATCCACTGTGTAGTTCAAGTTTCCGAACCTGACCTGGTGGCCGGGGGCGTAGCTATCAATCTGCTCGAGATGACCAAGCGAATTGGCCCGCAGCGCGAAGCCGCCGAACACGAAGATCTGTCCGGGGAGAAAAGTCTCCCCCTGGACCGTGTTGTTGATGATTGAGGGTGCCATCAAGCCCTGCAGCAACGACACAGAGGAACTCTCAATGAAAGCACCAATGTCGGTGTCAAAACCGGCGGATCTCGGGTAGGGGGTCCCGATCTGTGCGTCTAGGCTGATGGTAACAGGAAGCAAGGGACACAATGTTTACCCAGGTTCGGGCCCTCTCGATGGAGGTAAAACCCTACTTCCTGCTTGATTAATATTGAAGATATGAGTAGTACAAGAGTAGATCTACCACGAGATCGTAGAGGCTAAACCCTAGAAGCTAGCCTATGATGGTATGATTGTAATTGTGATCAGCCTTCTAAGGACCAACCTCTCCGGTTTATATAGACACCAGAGAGGGCTAGGGTTTACATGGAGTCGGTTACAAGGAAGGAAATATAACATCCGGATCGCCAAGCTTGCCTTCCACGCCAAGGAGAGTTCCATCCGGACACGGGACGAAGTCTTGAGTCTTGTATCTTCACGCTTCAATAGTCCGGACGATGTACACAATCCGGCTGTCCGGATACCCCCTAATCCAGGACTCCCTCACCCACACCCTGTCCACGAGGGTGCAGGGCGCGCCCACCCCCCTGGGGTGCGCCCCTGCCTCGTGGGTCCCCTAGACCTCAACTGACCTCAACTCCAACTCTATATATTCACGTTCGGGGAGAAAAAATTAGAGAGAAGGATTCATTATGTTTTACGATACAGAGCCGCCGCCAATCCCTAATCTTCCTCAGGAGGGCTGATCTGGAGTCCGTTCGGGGCTCTGGAGATGGGAATCCGTCGCCATCGTCATCATCAACCATCCTCCATCACCAATTTCATGATGCTCACCGCCGTGCATGAGTAATTCCATCGTAGGCTTGCTAGATGGTGATGGGTTGGATGAGATTTACCATGTAATCAATTTAGTTTTGTTAGGGTTTGATCCCTAGTATCCATTATGTTCTAAGATTGATGTTGCTATGACTTTTCCATGCTTAATGCTTGTCACTAGGGCCCGAGTGCCATGATTTCAGATCTGAACCTATTATGTTTTCATGAATATATGTGAGTTCTTGATCCTATCTTGCAAGTTATAGTCACCTACCACATGTTATGATCCGGCAAACCCCAGAGTGACAATAGTCGGGACACTTCCCGCTGATGACCGTAGTTTGAGGAGTTCATGTATTCACTTAGTGCTAATGTTTTGGTCCGGTACTCTATTAAAAGGAGGCCTTAATATCCCTTAGTACTCTATTAAAAGGCGGCCAAAATATGTCATGCAAGTTCTTTTACATAAGCACGTATGACTATATTCGGAATACATGCCTACATTACATTGATGAACTGGAGGTAGTTCCGAGTCACCCTATGTTATAACTGTTGCATGATGAATTACATCCGACATAATTATCCATCATTGATCCATTGCCTACGATCTTTTCACATATTGATCTTTGCTACATTACTTCTCCGTTGCCACTGTTACGATTGCTACAAAACGGCTATTGTTACTTTTGCCGCCGTTACCATTACTTTCATACTACTTTGCTACTAAATACTTTTTTGCAGATATTAAGTCTTTCAGGTGTGGTTGAATTGACAACTCAGCTGCTAATACTTGAGAATATTCTTTGGCTCCCCTTGTGTCGAATCAATAAATTTGGGTTGAATACTCTACCCTCGAAAACTGTTGTGATCCCCTATACTTGTGGATTATCAATAAGCACCTACAGACTTGTTGCCCTGGGTGAGGTTGCGGAACTCTCGATTCTTCCTGTCCATGATTCCCTGAGGAATGAAACGGGCACGGAAGGTAGCTTGGGACTCTAGCCAAGAGATGATGGTTCCAACAGGTAGTGAACGCCTGTGACTGTCCCACCATTAAGTAGTGGGGCCCTTCAGATAGTATGCCGTGAAGGTGACATAGTTGGCAGGTGCTACATAAGCAGACTCTAGCTCAAAAGTGATGTCACTGAGCCAGTCATCGGCATCAAGGGGCTGGAGCTGCGGTAGATGACAGGGTTGAGGCGCGCAAAGTCTTGCAGTGTCACTGGGGCTGGCTGCTGATTCATATCAGGGCGCGGGAACTGAGGCATGACTTGTTGTCCAGAAGCGCTTACGGCGAAGTCTTGCAGAGTCATAGGGATTAAAATCCACGAAGAAATGATGCTCAGTAAAGAAATCATCATCTTTGAATTTTTGCTTCTTGGAATGAGGATTCTTTTGTTTGGGCTGAAGATTTTCAGCTGAAATCTTCACAGACTCTTGATGCACAATTTCTGGAGCCACAGACTGATGAATATCAACAACCGTTTCTTCAATAGTCTTGGCCTCCAATTCTTCAGTGTTAGCAGCTGGAGCTTCTTCTCGAATAGAGTGAAGAGAAGCTTCTCATCCTTCAGACCCCATATGAATTTCTTCAGTTTGAGCTAGGGACTGAGGAATTTGCTGCGGAGGTGTGGTCAGAGGAGAATTGGGATGATGTCTTTCCCAATAATCATCATTCAGCACAGGAGTTGTAGACCCAATGTCCACATCCTAATCTTCAGCGTCAATTTCTTCAGTGCCTGCCTCTTCAGCAGTGAACTAAGGCATGGGCGATGATACCTGTAGAGGTGAAGGGATCGCATCCACTTCAATGTCTTCATCCAACTGCTCTGACGTAGCAGCAGAGGGATTCTCTTCATCAATGTCATCAGGATGACATATTCCTCACCAAAGGGAACAATCTCCTTTGATGGCATGACTGATAGAGGAACAACATCAATTGGTTATGATACGTCTCCAATGTATATATAATTTTTGATGTATTCATGCCATGTTTATAATATTTCTACATGCTTTTGGTATGATTTGGTTAGAACTAACCCGGACTGACGTTGTTTTCAGCAGAACTACCGTGGTGTTGTTTTTGTGCAGAAATAAAAGTTCTCGGAATGCCCTGAAAATCAATGGAGATTTTTTATGGAAAATATATAAAATACTAGAATAAAGAGTTACCGGAGAGGAAGCTCGTGGGGCCCACGTGGGTGGAGCCCCCCCCCCCCCGGGGGCGCGCCCCCTGCCTCGTGGACATCCCGTGGGTCCTCCCGACTTGTTCTCGACGCCAAACCCTCCTATAAATACCCAAACCTCCAGAAGGAAACCTAGATCGGGAGTTCCGCCGTCGCAAGCCTCTGTAGCCACCAAAAACCAATCGGGACCCTGTTCCGGCACCCTGCCGGATGGGGGGTCCCTCACCGGTGGCCATCTTCATCATCTTCATCATCTCGGCGCTCTCAAACACATAGCTACTGGTACATAGCTACTGGTATCTACTGGCTGAGGGTATGTACCAATAGCTATGTGTTTGATCTCTCTCTCTCTCTCTCATGTTCTTGATTCGGCACGATCTTGATGTATAGCGAGCTTTGCTATTATAGTTGGATCTTACAATGTTTCTCCCCTTCTACTCTCTTGTAGTGGATTGAGTTTTCCCTTTGAAGTTATCTTATAGGATTGAGTCTTTAAGGATTTGAGAACACTTGATGTATGTCTTGCATGTGCTTATTTGTGGTGACAATGGGATATTCACGTGATCTACTTAATGTATGTTTTGGTGATCAACTTGCGGGTTCAGTGACCTTGTGAACTTATGCATAGGGGTTGGCACACGTTTTCGTCCTGACTCTCCGGTATAAACTTTGGGGAACTATTTGAAGTACTTTGTGTTGGTTTGAATAGATGAATCTAATATTGTGTGATGCATATCATATAATCATACCCACAGATACTTGAGGTGACATTAGGGTTTTGGTTGATTTGTATCTTAAGGTGTATTCTAGTACGAACTCTAGGATAGATCGAACGGAAAGAATGGCTTCGTGTTATTTTACTACGGACTCTTGAATAGATCGGTCAGAAAGAATAACTTTGAGGTGGTTTCGTACCCTACAATAATCTCTTCGTTTGTTCTCCACTATTAGTGACTTTGGAGTGACTCTTTGTTGCATGTTGAGGGATAGTTATATGATCCAATTATGTTATTATTGTTCAGAGAACTTGCACTAGTGAAAGTATGAACCCTAGGCCTTATTTCCTAGCATTGCAATACTATTTACGCTCACTTTTACCACTTGCTACCTTGTTTTTTTTTATATTTTCAGATTACAAAAACCTATATCTACCATCCATATTGCACTTGTATCACCATCTCTTCGCCGAACTAGTGCACCTATACAATGTATCATTGTTTTGGGTGTGTTGGGGACACAAGAGACTATTTGTTATTTGGTTGCAGGGTTATTTGAGAGAGACCATCTTCATCCTACGCCTCCCATGGAATGATAAACCTTAGGTCATCCGCTTGAGGGAAATTTGCTACTATCCTACAAACCTCTGCACTTGGAGGCCCAACAACGTCTATAAGAAGAAGGTTGTGTAGTAGACATCAGGTTGGCAAAAGAGCTTGTCAAAGTCTTCATTTTCTTCGGAGTTGAAGACTCTGGGTAGCAGATGCTTTCCTTTTCTTCCTGGCTGCCCTCTCCACAGCCTTTGTCTTCTTTGCTTCTGATGCAGAAGGAGGGTTGATGCTTTTCATCTGTCATGACTTTGCAGGAGAAGCAGATGAAGGAGGCACATATTCATCAGGCACAACTGATGCGGTTGCCCTGGCAGGTTCAGTTTCTTCAGGCGAAGCAACAGATTCTTTAGCTGGCCTGGGTTGATCTTCAGGCGCAACATTGATGGTTGCCCTGTCAATTTCATCAGGAGCTGGAATTTCTTCAGCAGCCCTGGCACTCCCGGTATCATCAACAGCCCGATTTTCATCAGCTGTGCTGGCATATTCTTTAATGGGCTGAGCAGATGCTTCACCCTGAGGAATTTCTTCTTGTGCCTCACCAACAACATTGGTCTTGAAACCTTTTTCCAGCCTGACGAATCTGACATTGGCGCCTAGCCAATCAGCACAATATGCGGCAAATTCATCACTGAGAGCTTTGATCCCAGTCTGAAGAGTTACAAGTTCTTCAGGAGACATGTTGACAACATTCTTCTTCAGAAATTGCTCCTTATTGTACTAAGATTTCTTCACTTGCCCGGCCTTATCAAATTTCCATTTTTCTTCAGTGATAAAGGAGGTCAACATGTGACTTTCTCCAGGCGAGAGATTCAATTCAAGCAGAGGTGTGTTGGGATCTTTGTGCCATAGATCTATGAAATATAGGATCTTCTTTGGATCCAGCAGAAGTGGCACAGCACTGCCTTTGGCACTAGCGGCCCGGTGTTGTCGGTCTCTGATGATATCAACAAGTTCATCATCATCAGCTTCATCACCACTTGATGGAATTTCAAAGGTGACCTGCTTCTTGTGAGGACTTGGCCTTGTGCCTCATCCAGCAACGGCCTTTTTCTTCAGCAAAGTTTGAGCTGTTGAGGTCTGAGGCTATGAGGAACTTGTAGAGGCTTATGAAGCAATTGAGATGCCAGTCGTCCTTTGGCACGTGGCTAGATGCACAGGTGCTGAGGACTTTGCAGGTGTAGCTGAGGATTTTGCAGGAGCAGGAGCTGCACTTGAGGATGTTTCTTGAGCAGTAGGCCGTGAGGGCTTTGATGAGCTTGGCCGCGAGGGCATTGTTGATGAAGAAGGTGATTTCACAGCAGACTTCTTTGGCATAGCCTTCTCTGGCTTGCTAGCAGAGGCCTCAGCAGCAGCAGTAGAAGAATCTTCATTGAATTTCTTCACTGCTTCTTTTGCTACTTTGGCCAATTTTCTTTGGCGCTTGGCCTACTCCTTGGGAAATTCCTCACCTCTTCTGATGCTTGTGGGATCAGCTTCTTGGCCTGGAGACAATGGAGGTCTTGGGCATGGAGGATTGACAACGAATTTCTTCATGTATTTGGGAGTGACATATCAATACTCCCTCCATTCTCTTGCCCATTTGCGTTCAATCCTCTGAATGCGCACCTTCCGCTGATTTTTGTTCTCCTTGCCATGCTTGGCTTCATCAGGAGTATAGCATTCTTCATATATTTCTTCAGGGATTTCAAAAGCAGTGTTAGTTTCAGGCCTCTTTCCTCCCTTCCGAGGACACATTCCATCAGCCATTTTCTTCACCTGAGGATTCTGAACAATAGAGGTCTCTGAAGAGGCATGCAGTTTTTCTTCGAGGAACACTGCAAATGAGTTAAGTTGATGAGAACCTAGTAATTCAGCAGCAGACATGTGTACCTGTGAACAGAGTATAGGTGCGAAGAATTTGGAGAGGTCATATGTGTTCTCAGAATTTTGTTTTAAAAGGAATCAAGTTTGAGGAATTTGACCAGGGGAGTCTTGAGGAATTTCACTAAGAGTTCTTGACTTAGGTTCCAGAGTTGTATATATTGGAAATCCACACAATTGAGGAATCTTGAAGAAAAACACATCTTAGGGAAACAAATCAAGAACAGAAGCAACTTTGGTGTTTAGGGATATGGGAATTGAAGAATAAACATGTTTTAAAGATTTTGTGGAAATCATCAGAATCAACAAGGGAAGTAAAAGTATATTTTATTTACCCTTGACAAAGAACACGGCGAACTGAGAAGTGAACTATAGAAGTTCGTCCGTTCGGATCTTCCATGCCCTAACATGGCGGAGGAAGACATCTGTGGTGGCGGCGGAGGTGAAGATTTCCGCGACCAGCGCCGAGTACGACGGTGACGAGGTCGAGGCAGCAAAGCTCTTCCTCACCGGCGACGATGGAATGTAGCGGTGGTGCTAGGTCAGAGAGCTCGAGCAAGGGAGAGATATCGAGCAGAGTAAATGAGCTCAGAGGAAGGGGAGGGGTATTTATAGCCGAAGTGAAAAGCCACTCGTCCGAGGAAATTGGACGACCATGCCCCTGACCCTTGCTATCCTAGCAACATGTGTCACCATGTACTGAGAGGTGGAGATTGTGTTAGATCGTGGGTGAATAGAATAATCCTGCTGTGGGATGTGGAAGGATTTGAGCGGCAAAAGCCGAAAATTAGAAATGAATTTTTTAACGTTTCGTTCGCAAATTCTTCAGCTGTCAAGGACACATTGAAGATTTTGGACGGGTTTCAAATATAACGCACATGAAGAATTTGTGAACAAACTGGGTTGAGTTTAGCATAGAGGGGGAACGGGTCCGATCACATTCACTTAGATGAAAAAGCAGCTTGAAGAATTAGAAAGAAGTGAATGCTATAGAGGACATGAAAAACTGATATATATATATATATATATATATATATATATATATATATATATACAGTTGGAAAGACTGGGGAAATTGCAAAGTTGAAGAATTTGAAGATTGAAGAAATTGCAAAAACTCAAATTAAAGATTTTCAACTTTGGTTGGTGGCATAGCCCACCATATAAGAATGTTGATTTCAGACACCGCGTACAATTTTCATTGTAGGACATGACAACGATAGCAGCAAAGCAGCAACTACAGTAGTAGCAGAGGGGCGGACGGGCACGCGCACTAGCGAAGCGCGGGCACGGGTCAAGCGAGACGCCAGGCAGTGGAGAAGATGGGGACCGCACCAAGCTCCGGCCATGGCGGCGACCGGGGCGCGGCGACGTCGCGATGGAGGAGCAGCTAGCTAGGACGATATGTGGGCAGCCAGAGGGACGGAGGAGAGGCGGATGCTCACGGAGAGGGCGCACGAAGGCCCGGCGAGTGGCTAGGGGTAGCAATGATGAATCGGGGCAGCAGCGTTCGTCGGAGCCGAGGGCGAAGGCAAGGTCGTGGCGGCGTTCGGCAGCACCCGGTGTCCTGAGGCTCATCGAGGAGGGAGGATGAGGTTGGGGTAGCCCTCCTGGACGCATAGGGTATTAGATTGATCTCTATCCCATTCGAACCCAATGGGTCGAACGGGCCCCTGACTCGCGCCCTGATCAGGGGTGCCCAACCAAACCATGATTGGCGGGCCCCTGTGACCCGCGCTGTATAACAGAGGTGGGGGCCGGGGCATGACTCACGAGGTTGAACGCTGCCACAAACCCCACCGAACACTCCCTACCGATCTAGGGTAAGCGCGGTGCTCACGGAAAGCACACCACCGCCGCCATCTCTGTCCACATCGCCGCCGTCACCACACCACCATGGTCGGCGCTGGATTGAGCTCATCCGCACCTGGAGAAGGTAGGTTCACTGGATCTACTAGCCTACTCCGATCTAAGGCCTATCAATGGTATCATAGCCAGATCGGGCTAGTTGATTTTGGTACAAAGGAAAAAACAGAAAAAGAAAAAGAGATCCCCTCCCCAAGAACCCTAATCGGAGGGCAAAGGAAAGTTCACTGGCAGAGGGCCTCGGGCCTCGCCGGAAAAGTGCGCCGCCACTCCAGCCGTGTCGTTCCTCTCGATCCCCACACGCATCGGCAAGCCGAGGTGCGGGGAAGAAGAACACAGCCTCCCAAAGGGGCAAAAGGGCACCACCACCGCACCGTTTGACGGCTGCGCGCTCTCCATCGGGAGCTCGCCCACACCAACAAGGGGGGCAGAGGGGGCACTGATGCTTCACGCCGTCGTCGTCCTTGGTGACACAGGGAGGAGGCGGTGGTGGATGGGCGAAAGAATGAGAAAGGGATAGGAGAGGAGGCGCGCGCGGCGCGGTGGCTTCCGCCGCCGCCGCTGGCGGCCGGACAGGGCGGCCATGGCGCAGCCCCGAGCTCCGCGTCGTGAGAGAGGCGAGAGAGGAAGCGCAGCCGTTGCTTTCTCTCTCTGCCAAAGGAGAAAAGGGGGAAAGTAGGCCAGAGCAGCTCGCATAGCGCGGTGGCCCGACGTGGTCGCCGGCAGCCGGCATGGTTTTTCCGTGCGGCCGGCCAGGCCCGAAACCCTCGATGAGGGAGAGACGAGCGAGCGGCGCGCGAGGGGAGAATGGATAGGGTTTCCCCTCGCCCCTGCCGATTCGGTCGGTTTTGTTCGAGCGCAAAGCGCGCCACACCATCTGATCAAATCCGACACCGCAGATTAAAACCCTAAGCCGCCGCGGGCCTACTGGGCCAAAAGTGGAGGCGTCGGCACGGCTGGGCATCGCGCGCTGGGCGAGGCCGTAGGGCGTGCTGGGCCGAGGCCGCAGGAACGTGCGTTGGGCCGAAGCCGGACCAACTGCTGGTTGATTTGTCCATTTTTTTCTCGGCAAAAGTTACACAGTTTATTTCATATAGTTTTCTATGCAATTTTTTCCAACAACAATTTTGTGTAAGAAAATAGAGAAGTAAACAGAAAAAGTTTCTGAAAATGAGAATAGAAATTTTTCGGAAAAAGAAATGTTGATGATTTTTTAATAAAGAAAATAATAAAGTTCATGAATTTTTAATTCGGTCAAAGAAAAGTTTCTGTAGAGATTAAAAAGTTCGTGAATTTTTATTCACATTTTTCCGCTGCATAAATAATTATTAGTTCTCTTTACAAAGAAAATAAAAGTTTAGAAACAATTATGTTTTTAAGAGCATGTAAACGTGATTATTAAAATGAATATGATTATGTTATTTTTTATGACCAACGTTATTAATAACATGATCATGTTTTATTATTGAAATTTAAAGGTGCATTTATTTCTAATATTTTTACCCAACGGTAATATAGATTTAATTGCATAGATAACTGTATGTTTAATTTGACCAATGTTAGATTAATGCATATGATTGTTATACTGATGTCACCTAAATTGTGATTTCAGGAGGCCATCACTTGATGAGTTGCCTAAAAGAAGTTCCGACACTCAGAGGTGACAACCACATTGAGTGGAGGAAGAAAGTAGAACTGGCATTTGTGTGTGCTGATCTGGATTGGGTTATGGAAGAACCACAATCGGTCAGACCCACAGAGCCAGTAAGAGAGGTCACTGATGATGCTGCTGCATGGTCTAAAAAGAGGGGGGGGGCTATTGTAAGGGCATATTCTTCCCTCAGGTGTTTTGGTGATTGATGACAATGCTTTTGCGGACTAATCGTGTGCCTTGAGTTTCTCAGGTTATTCATATCTAGGCATGAGACGATTCGGTGCCCCTCGGAGACTATTGAAGTCGGCGTCGTTCTACGTTTCTCTTTGGCGGATTTGGGTCGTAGAAGAGCCGTACTATTAAGAGGGGGTCCGCGTCGGAAAGGTTTGGGTGGAATCAACACGTACACTTGTTCCTCCTTTCCCTGCACTTTGGAGCTTCCCTTCATTATCTTGGTTGTACAGAAATCTGACGACTACTGCTGTGCTTGCGGTAGTACCGCAAGCACACGCGGTAGTACCGCTTGGTGTCACGGTAGTACCGCCCTTCTGGAGCGGTAGTACCGCGGCACCCTGGCCTTGTGCCGCTCCGGTGCGGTAGTAGGGGCGGATGTAATTTTTTACATCCGCGCCCTCCACGGTAGTACCGCTCGTCCAGCGCGGTAGTACCGCGGAGGCCCACGGTAGTACCGCTCCCTAGGAGTCGTAGTACCGTGGTCCTCCTACCTAGTACCGCAGTGTCGCGGTAGTAGGCGCGGATGTAATTTTTTACATCCGCGCCAGCACGGTAGTACCGCGCCTCGCGGGCGGTAGTACCGCGTCGGATTTTTGCACCTCCTCCGGTTCAGCGGAAGTAGGCACGGATGTAATTTATTTCATCCGCGCCCTTCCCAGGCCGTGACTTTCCTGCCTTGCGGTAGTACCGCAGGTGGGTGCGGTAGTACCGCACAGGCGGTAGTACTGCCCCCTTATCAGGCTAGTTCCGGCCTGTGTTGCTGTCGCGGTAGTACTGTGGTCATCCACGGTAGTACCGCACAGCCTCGCGGTAGTACCGCGCCCCTGGAGCGGTAGTACCATATGTCGCGGGCTGAACATGTGGATAACGGTTGGAATTTGTCCACGACTATAAAAGGGGCGTCTTCTACCTCTAGTTGACTACCTCTTCCATCTCCAAGCTCCATTGTTGCTCCAAGCTCCTTTTTCACTCGATCTCTCTCCCTAGCCAATCAAACTTGTTGATTTGCTCGGGATTGGGTGACAAGTGCCCGATCTACACTTCCACCACAGGATATTTGATTCCCCCCACTTATCCCTTGCGGATCTTGTTACTCTTGGGTGTTGAGCACCCTAGACGGTTGAGGTCACCTCGAAGCCATACTCCATTGTGGTGAAGCTTCGCAGGTTTATTGGGAGCCTCCAAGTGTTGTGGAGATAGCCCCAATCTTGTTTGTAAAGGTCCGGTTGCCGCCTTCAAGGGCTCCAATAGTGGAATCACGGCATCTCGCATTGTGTGAGGGCGTGAGGAGATTACGGTGGCCCTAGTGGCTTCTTGGGGAGCATTGTGCCTCCACACCGCTCTAACGGAGACGTACTTCCCCTTAAAAGGAAGGAACTTCGGTAACACATCCTCGTCTCCACCGGCTCCACTCTTGGTTATCTTATCCCTTTACTTTTGCAAGCTTACTTGTGCTATATCCATTGCTTGCTTGTGTGCTCATTGTCTTTGCATCATATAGGTTGTCCACGTAGTTGCACATCTAGACAACCTATTTCATTGCAAGGTTTAAATTGTTAAAGAAAAGTCTAAAAATTGTTAGTTGCCTATTCACCCCCCCCCCCTCTAGTCAACCATATCGATCCTTTCAATTGGTATCAGAGCCTCGTCTCTTTATTAAGGATTTTGCCGTCCGAAGAGTATGGTTGACGTCAACGACGGTGCGGAGTGGCACTCCGGTGTGAATCCCGTCTCGTCTTCGATCGAAGGGGGAACCTCGGTCTCTCATGAGGAATTCAATGTGGCTTTAGACACATTGAAAACCTCCATGACGGCCGAGGTTAAAAGCATATTTACTGAATTCCTAGAAGGACTCAAACTATCTACCTCGCCGATGAAAGTGGGTGATCCCACTAACAAGGTGACGGATGCTAACCCCGACAAGGGGGAAGCTAATAGTGAAAAGAGTCCGTCTACTAGTGGTAGAAATGGCACCGGCATCTATGCCCATGTGGAACCCCCGGTGTATAAAGGACCGATCCCCTCTACGCATTTAAATCATGCCGGTCCTCCTCCTAAATATGTGAAAAATGAAGATTTTGATTCTTGGGTCTATCGCTTCAAGCGTCATTTAAAACATGTGAATACTAACCTTTGGAGAATTATTGAAGAAGGTTTCTATCCTCATGATCCAAGCAACTTCACCCCTCGAGAAGAAGTGGACAACCAATTCAATGAGTGTGCTCTCTTCATCATCCAAGATGCTATCCTTCCCGAAGATCTCCCTCATCTTCGACCTCATGTCATGGCTAAAGAAGCATGGAAGTGTGTTGAGCATATGTATCAAGGAAGTTCTAGCATTCAACGCTCCAACTATGAAGTGGTGCAAGATGAAGCCGATGAGTTTGCAATGAAAGAGATGAGCTCTTTCGAAGAGTGACCAAACTTGCGGTCGCACTCCGAGATCATGGGAGTAAGGACACGGATGACAACTGGATCAAGCGCAAGTTCCTCAAGGCCATGATGCCCTACAACAAGGCCATGTCCTCCGTCATCCGCCAAAGACCGGACTTCCACTCCATGACCTCTGGTGAAGTGTTGGATGAGTTTGTTGCATTGAACATCTTGGATAAGACCGCCGACAATGCGGTGCTCCGTTCCCAAAGGGCAAAGAAGCCCAATCTTGCCTTAAAGGCCAAGGTTAGTGTGGAAGAAGAAGAAGAAGAGGAAGATGAGGAGAGCAACCCCGAGGACACAAAGTATGATTATCATGAGCACATGGCTCTTGCCTCAAGACAGTTTTGGAGTAAGAAGACTACAAGACCCAATTTCAACAAGAACAACTCAAGTGGCCTCAAAAGGAAGCAACGAGTTAGAACTTGTTTCAACTGTGGCAATGTCAGTCATTTCGTTGCGGATTGTCCATACGAGAAGCGGGAAGACAATGGTGGCAAGTTCATTTGAAAAGACAAAGCCAAGTCCTTCCCCAACAAGAACAACTTCACCAAGAAGACTCCTTCTCGTGGGTTGGTGGTTCAAGAAGAATACCGTGAGGATGACGATGATGATGAAGATGGTGAAACAATGGCCATGGCATCCGTTGCCATTGTCTCAACTCCATGGGTGTCTCTCTTCGATGCACCTAACGAGAACATCACCGCCAAGTGCCTCATGGCTAAGGCCACCAACAAGGTAACCCCCAACATCAAAACCACCATTATTCCTCACCCTCCTTCAATGGATGATTTTGATAATGGTAAGGGGTCTAATGAGGAGATCAATGAATTTGAGTCCTTCATAAGTAAGCTCAACGGCAAATCCAAGAAGCATTTCGTTGCTCTCTTGGAACAACTTGGTGAAGCCAATGACATGATTGAGGCTCATGAAGAAACCATCACTAAGATGGAAAGTCATAGTCGTGACTATGCCGATGATATTTTGGATCTCTCTAATGCTCTTGAGGAAGAGTGTGAGCATCATTTGGCTCTTGAGGAGTCACACAATGATGGTCATGCTAAAGTAAAGAAAGATCTTGATCATGCTCTTGTTGTGCCTCGTGTTCTAGCTTCTGAGAAGGCTAAACTTGGGGTTGATCATGTTAGACTCACGGAGGAGTTTGATGTACTTGACAAGGCCCACAAGGTCTTGAAAAGTGCTCAAGCCACCCTCAAGGAGTCTCATGCTCAACTCCAAGTTAAGCTAACTAAAGAAAAGGCCATATTTCCTCACATAGTCTTAATTGATAATGCAAATGCTACTAACCCATGTTGTGAGCATGTGCATCTTGTGGAGGAAAATGCCAAGTTGAAGGAACAACTCGAGAAAGGTCTTGTGTCATGCATACAAGGTGAGAAGAACCTAAATGACCTTTTGAGCAATCAAAAGGAAGTTGTGGGCAAGGAGGGAGTTGGGTTCGCACCCAAGTCCAAGAACAAGAAGAAGAACAAGGAGAAGATGAGCAAGACCAATCGACCTCCTCCGCTCACGCAAACCTTTGTGAAGGAGGGAGAAGGTGCTCCTAAGGAGAAGAAGAACAATGGGAAGAGTGGTGAAGCCAAAGAGCACAACGCCATCTCTCCCAACAAAGCCGGCGACTTTAACCCCTCTTATTTGTTGTGCCGTGCTAGTGATGGACATGTTTATGCTAAATTTGTTGGTTCTCCTTATGAGTACATTGAATGGTCTATTTGGGTTCCTAAGACCCTTGTTACTAAAATCAAAGGACCCATTACTCAATGGGTACCTAAAACCAAGCATTGATCTCTTGTAGGTGTTTGCTTCCGATGGGGGATCATGGTTGCTCGATAGTGGAGCAACAAATCATATGACCGGGAGCAAGGACTTGGTGGTGGACGTGCACAATATCCCATCTATGCCCACCAATGTCGAATGGGATGATGCCTCACATTCTGAGGTATTGGGTCTTGGCAAGGTTGTCATTTCTCATGATCTAACGATCGAGAAAGTCATGCTTGTTGAGTCCCTTGCGTTCAATTTACTTTCCGTTTGTCAACTCTCACTCATGGGTTTTGCCACCTTCTTTGATATTGATACCGTGGCCCTCTTGTGGAGCAAGACTCTTAAAGTAGCCTTTGTTGGGCATGTCGAGAACGGCCTCTATGTGGTTAACTTCTCGGAGCAACCCACTAAGACCGCGACATGCCTAATGGCTAAAGTTGATGTGGGATGGCTTTGGCATCGCCGCTTAGCCCACGTCAATATGAGATCTTTGCAAAGTATTCTCAAGGGGGACCATGTTCATGGACTAACGAATGTTAGTTTTGCCTAAGATCGTGTTTGCAGTGCTTGTATCGAAGGAAAGCTTCATGAGACGGCTCACCCTCCCACGACTATCATCTACTCGACGAGACCCTTGGAGCTCCTTCACATGGATCTCTTTGGGCCCCCATCCTTTGATAGTCTTGGGGGTAGAAAGTATTGCTTGGTGATAGTGGATGATTATTCAAGATACACTTGGGTATACTTCTTCAAGAGGAAGAGTGATACCCAACAAACCGCCATCGACTTTGCAAATGAAGCTCAACGTCAACATGATGCAAAGATCTTGACAATAAGAAGTGACAACGACACTGAGTACAAGAACTACACCTTGGATGAGTTTCTTAGTGATGAAGGGATCAAGCATCAATATTCTGCACCATATACCCCTCAACAAAATGGTGTTGAAGAGAGAAAGAACCGGACGTTGATGGATGCGGCAAGGACCATGATGGCGGAGTTCAAGTCTCCATACAACTTTTGGGCCGAAGCCATCAACACAGCTTGTCATGCATCCAATCGACTCTATCTCCGCAAAGGCTTGAACAAGACTCCATATGAGATACCCACCGGGAACAAGCCCAATCTCAAGTACTTCCGGGTGTTCGGGTTTAAGTGTTTCATTCTCAAGAAAGGTGTTCGTTTGTCTAAATTTGAAGCTAGAGATCATGAGGGCATATTTGTTGTTTATGCTACAAACTCTCGTGCTTACCATGTTCTCAACAAGTCCAACGGACTCATTGAGGAGACGTGTAACGTAGAGTATGATGAAAATAACGGCTCCCAAGTGGAGCAAAGTGGTACTTGTGATGTAGGTGATGAAATTCCTCCCCAAGCCATAAGAAGAATGGGTATTGGTCATATCCTACCCATTGAGGAACCCCTTGTGGCCGAAGGAGAAGGACAATGCTCCACTCAAGTGGAGCCATCACCTCCCCAAGACCCACACGCTTCCGAAGAACAAAGTGAAGGCCCTCACCTTCATGAACAAGACCAAGGGCAAGATCAACCTCAAGATGGAGTTGAATCTCCAAATGATGCCCAAGGTCAAGTTCTCCCCCTCGAGCAAGTTCAAGATCATGAGCAAGCTCAAGACGGCGCTCAAGATGATCAAGTTAACCTTCCTCCTTCCACTCCCGAGGAAGAATTAGAGCGTCGTGCCGCAAAGATTGCTTCCAAACTCACCACCCAAGGCCATCTCATGGAAAACGTGGTTGGAAGTCTAAGAAAGGGGGTAAGCACTCGTAGACAATTAGCTAACTATTGTGAACATCATGCGTTTGTCTCTTGTGTTGAACCCCAAAAGGTCTATGAGGCGCTCGAAGACTCGGATTGGCTCAATGCCATGCATGAAGAACTCAACAACTTCGAGTACAACAAGGTGTGGAGATTGGTGCCAAGACCTTCGGGGAACCACAACGTCATTGGAACAAAGTGGATCTTCAAGAATAAGCAAGATGCTCATGGGAACATCATTCGCAACAAGGCAAGATTGGTAGCACAAGGCTACTCCCAAATCGAGGGCATCGACTACGGTGAAACCTTTGCTCCCGTTGCTCGTCTTGAATCCATTCGTTTGTTGATTGCTTATGCTTCCCATCACAACTTTAAGTTGCAACAAATGGATGTGAAAAGTGCTTTTCTTAATGGTCCCATTAATGAGTTGGTTTATGTCAAGCAACCCCCCGGGTTCGAGGACCCCTACTTCCCGGATCACGTGTATCAACTCGATAAGGCACTCTATGGCCTTAAACAAGCCCCACGTGCGTGGTATGACCACCTTACCGATTTGCTACAATATCGTGGATTTGAATTAGGACAAATTGATCCCACTCTTTTTACTAAGAAGGTCAAAGGGGAGTTGTTTGTATGCCAACTATATGTTGATGATATTATCTTTGGTTCTCCTAACAAAGCTTTCAATGAGGAATTTGCCGCTCTCATGACCTCCAAGTTCAAGATGTCTTCGATGGGAGAGTTGAAGTTCTTCCTTGGTTTCGACATCAAACAACAAAGAGAAGGAACCTTCATCAACCAAGCCAAATACACTCAAGACATGCTTAAAAGATTCAAGCTAAGTGATGTCAAGCCGGCTTCTACACCAATGCCTACCAAGTGCCAACTTGACATCGATCCCAATGGTAAAGCGGTGGATCAAAAGGTATATCGCTCCATGATTGGCTCCTTGCTTTACCTTTGTGCATCTAGACCAGATATCATGTTGAGTGTGGGGATGTGTGCACGGTTTAAAGCCGCACCAAAGGAAAGTCACTTTGTGGCGGTCAAGCGAATCTTTCGATATTTGGCTCATACCCCAAACTTTGGCTTATGGTACCCAAGAGGAGAAAATTTCAAGCTTGAAGGTTTCACGGATTCCGATTGGGCGGGGGACAAAGTGGATAGGAAGTCCACTTCCGGAGGGTGCCAATTTCTTGGTTGCTCTTTGGTAAGTTGGTCTTCCAAGAAGCAAAGTTGTGTGTCCCTCTCGTCCACCGAAGCGGAGTATGTGGCGGCCGGTAGTTGTTGTGCTCAACTCCTATGGATGGGCAAACTTTAAAGGAGTATGGTGTCATTTGTGACAAAGTGCCTCTTTGGTGTGATAATGAAAGTGCTATCAAGATTTCTCTCAACCCGGTACAACACTTCAAGACGAAGCACATTGAGATTCGGTATCACTTCATCCGGGATCACATTAGGCAAGGGGAGATCGAGCTCAAGTATCAACACTCATGATAACCTTGCAGATATATTCACGAAGCCCTTGGATGAAGCAAGATTTCGCGAGTTAAGGCATGAGCTAAATATCATTGATTTGAGCAATGTGACTTGAACCCGTACACCCCCCACCACACTCAACGTGTTGTCTAGTTTAGGTGTAGGCATGGACATAGGGGGAGTGTTGTTCTCTCAATGAACTCTCCCTCCCCCATTATGCATAAATCGATCACCTCTTTCACATTAGCCATTTTTAATGGTGCTTGTGCTTCAAAGACGAGTTTTGGTCATGGGCCCAAGGATAATTCTTCGTGGTGCCATACCATCCAGCTCAAACATAGGTGGCTTCGGCAACCGCCCTCTCTCCTCGAGAGGCTTTGTCGCTTGGTGGTTTCTTGTTGTCTTCTTGCCTCTGGTTTGTGCGTGTTCTTGTGTTTCTTGTGTGTGAAAAGTTTCCGTGCAAAGGCCTCTTCTTTTTGTTGAAACTTACAGTGTCTTGAGCTCACGGTACTACCGCAGTCGGCCACGGTACTACCGCGGCCTGCCATGGTACTACCGCTAGCGGGAGCACGGTACTACCGTCACCCCGCGGCAGTAATTTTTTACTGGCGCCTGGTTGAGCGGTACTACCGCCTCGGCGCGGTACTTCCGCCCGAGCGGTACTACCGCGATGATACGCGGTACTACCGTGCCGGTTCGAGCGCGTGGGGATAAGGACGGGCAGGGGGGGTTTTAACTCCCCTTACCCATTCGCTATCCTCTCTCTCTCCACGTCGCCTCCTTCTCTCCCTTGCTCAAGAACGGAGCCGGCGTTCGTCGCCAGATCTCCTCCACCGGCTGCCCTCCCGGGATTCCGACCGGTGGGATCGTTCCCCACCACATGCTCTTGCTATGGACCAAGGTTTTTCCCCAACTCCCTTTCCGTGTTGTTTGTGTTTAGTGTTTCTAGGTTTTGGGGGAAACTTGTGTGTTCTTGAGATTCCTAGGCTTAATCTCTGCAAGAGTAGGATGAAGGAGTGTGGTATTGCATAGGATTTACTTGTATTGTTGTCTTGTGCTCGATCGGATCACCGTAGCACTGCCATTGTTTCGCGGTTCTTTTTCAGATTCAAACCGACAGTTGGATCTGACGCGACGCGGTACTACCGCCCATCTGGGGCGGTACTACCGCTTGCACGGTACTACCGCCCTTCGGGAGCGGTACTACCGCGCTCTATGCGGTACTAAAAGTTTACTTCCGCTCCAACCACGGTACTACCGTGACCTCGCACGGTACTACCGCGTTTGGAGCAGTACTAATCCTTTAGTACTGCATGCAATGGCAGTTTTACCGTGGCTCACTTCTTTCGCATGCCAACTTTCTCGTATGTCTTCTATGGGTTTCTTGTGCTTGTTCGTGGCCTTTGCATTGATCCTTTCGCGTCTTTGGTGTTTTGCGTGTGTGTCTCAGGTGGTGGCTCTCGCTGGTCCAACCCCAATCGTGACACTGGCTCCAAGCATTTGCGCAACCCAGGTGAAGTACCAGAAGGTCGTCTGCCTCCAAGCGCAATATCAAGCACTCTGCTAGCAAGCACAAGGAGCCCGCTAAGGGCATGGATGAGATTGCCCAAGCTGATTATGTCCGTCTCAGGCAGCTTCACCCTTATGTGCATCCGCGTGCCACCTTCAGAGGTTGTGAGTTGTTCTAGAACAAGCAACAGGTCAACATCTATCTGGATGTCATCAAGAACAAGCAGAACACCTATGTGGAGGTGAAGTGGATTGATATGCATCACATGAAGAAGGACAAGTTTCCTGACTACTTTGGAGAGGCTCTGGACTTGGTGGAGCAGTTTGGCATTGAGCACGTGATTACCTTCCACCTCGACTATGACCCTGAGCTCATCTGTCAGTTCTTTGCCTCGGTCTACTTTCACTCCGATGAGGAACGGAGGATGACCTGGATGACCAACGGCCGTAAGCTGTCTGCTACATGGAAGGAGTTCATGGATCTCCTCCAGGTTCCTGATGATGGTCTCGCCTCTCCACTGGGTGTTCGCCCGCATGCCAATGCTGATTCTGCCAGCAAGGACAGACTTACCCCTTTCATGGTTGAGAAGGCACTCGCCAATGGCAAGACAACTTTGGTGCTCAACCCTTTCCTGGATATCATGTATCGCATCTTCCGCAACTCCTTGTTTCCTCGCATCGGTGATAAAGACAAGGTTCATGCCTATATGGTAGATATGATGCTCATCTGCGAGGATGCTCGTTCGTCTCAGTCACAGCCACTTGATGTCTCACACATCATGTGGTGTGAGCTCCGGTTTGCAGTATTCAACCGCAAGGTGCCTATCTATGGGCCCTATCTGTTTCTGCTGATTTCGAAGACTTGGGAGAAGATGTTTCCTGCTGATGAGTTTCTTGCTCCTGACTGGGTTCGCCATGAGCCCATCTGCCTACGTATCAAACCCAACTGGGCCAACACCACTACTCGCGCCGAGGCGACTGCTGCTTGGACTGCTGTTGATGAGGAGGATGCTGGCCCCGAGGATGTTGCTGAGGGCCATGCTGCTAGACCTTCCCAGAGTGCCTCTATGCCATCATGGGCCAAGAAGCTGAAGGACAAGATGAAGACTCTTTTCTGCATGCAAGCCAAGGGGCAGTATAGGACTCACGTGGCGTCCAAGGAGAGTCGTCGCCGGGACAACAAGATCTTGCAGCTCTATGGTGAGGCAGTGTCTGGCGGGTCTGAGGAGCACATCACTCCAAAAGCCGAGTGGATGGAGAAGCAGGGCTACAGGTGGACTGAGTCTGAGGAGGATGTCGATGAGACCATCCCTGCTGCCGAGGCATCCGATGGAGAGGATTGGGACGAGTTCTCTGCTTGAGCCACCTCTTGTGTGTAGGCGTCCTCTCTGCCTTTTTGGCGTCTCGATGCCAAAGGGGGAGAGAGTGTAGGGATTTGCGAGTGTGTCGTGTGTTTGCTGCTTTTTCGTTTGTGTTGTGTGTTTTCTACTTTCTCGGTTGAACCTCGGTAGCTTTACTTCGTATGGTGTAAGACATATGCACTCTATCTATCCTAGCGAGCTCGTGTTATATTGTGCTATTTTTATGCCATGCTTTGCTTATTATCATGTCTTAGTCTCTAAAATATAGGGGGAGTGTTGATCCTAGTCTGTGTGCTATGCAGTCCAAAGCATTCATCTAAAGTGCACACATCTAGGGGGAGCCCGTCTATATTTTAGAGAGGTGGGGTTTGCCCCTGCTCTAAATTATCTTATCCATATGCAAATCCCGTGTTGTCATCAATCCACCAAAAAGGGGGAGATTGTAAGGGCATATTCTTCCCTCAGGTGTTTTGGTGATTGATGACAATGCTTTTGCGGACTAATCGTGTGCCTTGAGTTTCTCAGGTTATTCATATCTAGGCATGAGACGATTCGGTGCCCCTCGGAGACTATTGAAGTCGGCGTCGTTCTACGTTTCTCTTTGGTGGATTTGAGTCGTAGGAGAGCCGTACTATTAAGAGGGGGTCCGCGTCAGAAAGGTTTGGGTGGAATCAACACGTACACTTGTTCCTCCTTTCCCTGCACTTTGGAGCTTTCCTTCGTTATCTTGGTTGTACAGAAATCTGACGACTACTGCTGTGCTTGCGGTAGTACCGCAAGCACACGCGGTAGTACCGCTTGGTGTCACGGTAGTACCGCCCTTCTGGAGCGGTAGTACCGCGGCTCCCTGGCCTTGTGCCGCTCCGGTGCAGTAGTAGGGGCGGATGTAATTTTTTACATCGACGCCCTCCACGATAGTACCGCTCGTCCAGCGCGGTAGTACCGCGGAGGCCCACGGTAGTACCGCTCCCTAGGAGTCGTAGTACCGTGGTCCTCCTACCTAGTACCGCAGTGTCGCGGTAGTAGGCGCGGATGTAATTTTTTACATCCGCGCCAGCACGGTAGTACCGCGCCTCGCGGGCGGTAGTACCGCGTCGGATTTTTGCACCTCCTCCGGTTCAGCGGAAGTAGGCACGGATGTAATTTATTTCATCCGCGCCCTTCCCAGGCCGTGACTTTCCTGCCTTGTGGTAGTACCGCAAGTGGGTGCGGTAGTACCGCGTAGGCGGTAGTACTGCCCCCTTATCAGGCTAGTTCCGGCCTGTGTTGCTGTCGTGGTAGTACTGTGGTCAGCCACGGTAGTACCGAACAGCCTCGCGGTAGTACCGCGCCCCTGGAGCGGTAGTACCGTATGTCGCGGGCTGAACATGTGGATAACGGTTGGAATTTATCCACGACTATAAAAGGGGTGTCTTCTACCTCTAGTTGACTACCTCTTCCATCTCCAAGCTCCATTGTTGCTCCAAGCTCCTTTTTCACTCGATCTCTCTCCCTAGCCAATCAAACTTGTTGATTTGCTCGGGATTGGGTGACAAGTGCCCGATCTACACTTCCACCACAGGATATTTGATTCCCCCCACTTATCCCTTGCGGATCTTGTTACTCTTGGGTGTTGAGCACCCTAGACGGTTGAGGTCACCTCGAAGCCATACTCCATTGTGGTGAAGCTTCGCAGGTTTATTGGGAGCCTCCAAGTGTTGTGGAGATAGCCCCAATCTTGTTTGTAAAGGTCCGGTTGCCGCCTTCAAGGGCTCCAATAGTGGAATCACGGCATCTCGCATTGTGTGAGGGCGTGAGGAGATTACAGTGGCCCTAGTGGCTTCTTGGGGAGCATTGTGCCTCCACACCGCTCTAACGGAGACGTACTTCCCCTTAAAAGGAAGGAACTTCGGTAACACATCCTCATCTCCACCGGCTCCACTCTTGGTTATCTTATCCCTTTACTTTTGCAAGCTTACTTGTGCTATATCCATTGCTTGCTTGTGTGCTCATTGTCTTTGCATCATATAGGTTGTCCACGTAGTTGCACATCTAGACAACCTATTTCATTGCAAGGTTTAAATTGTTAAAGAAAAGTCTAAAAATTGTTAGTTGCCTATTCACCCCCCCTCTAGTCAACCATATCGATCCTTTGAACTATGCTCCTTTGGAGATGTCCTACCTCATAGAAAACCAAAAGTGGGTCAATGCAAACAAAAAGTGCATGGAATTTATATAGAATACAATCGAGAGAACCGTTGTGGGCTCCATTGCAGAGTGCACTTCCGCACAGGAGTTGCTTACAAAGATAAAGAACCAGTTTAGTGGCTCTTCAAAGATATATGCCACCCAGCCGTTAGAGCAACTAGTGACAGAACGCTACACAGGTGGTAGTCATGGAATAAGAGAGCACATCCTTAGGATGAGCAATATGGCAGCAAAGCTAAAGCCCATGGATGAGGATCTGGAGATCAAACCAAAGCTCGTGGCCCACCTGGTCATGGCTTCACTGCCAAAGGAGTTTGAAACTTTTGTTGTAAACTATAATATGTCACCTAGAACATGGGACATTGAAAAGACAATAGCAATGTGTGTCCAAGAAGAGGACAAACTCAAAGCCGCACATGGTGGTTCACTCAACTATGTGAAGGATTACAAGAAAAAGAACTACAATCAAAACAACAAAAGTTCTCCTTCAAAGCATGGAAAAGCCCCCTATCAACATCAGCATCAGCAACAGCCTGTCTTAGTGGACAAAGACACTTGTCTCCACTACAAGAAGAAAGGGCATTACAAGAAAGACTGCGCTGCTTGGCTGAAGTCAGTCATGGCAAGAAGAGGTAACAATATAGTTTCATTTGTCAATAAATCCTTGTATACCCAGTTTTCAAAATCCACTTGGTGGATTGATTCAGGAGCAACTGTTCATATTGCAAATTCTTTACAAGGTTTCCATTCGACCCAGACTACGCTAAGAAGCGAAAGACGCATTGAAGTGGCAAACGGAGTTGAAGCAGAAGTTGAAGCTATCGGTGACATCTCCTTGGAGTTAGCTGACGGATTCAATCTTCTACTTAGAGATGTTTTATTTGTTCCATCATGTCATAGAAACTTAATTAGTGTTTCTTGTTTGGACAAAGATAATTATGAATGTTATTTTGGACAAGGCAAGTATTCCATATGGTTAAATAATGCTTATGTGGGTGATGCTTTACTAACGATGAGCTTTATTTGTTATCACTTCGTGAAAAAGCTTATTCTGTATGCAATGTGAAAGAACATGTTTCTGCGTCGAATAAAGAACAAAAGAAAAGAAAGAGAACATTCGACTCATCGAAATTATGGCACTGTCGCTTAGGCCATATTTCCAAGGGGAGAATAGAAAGATTAGTCAAGAGTGAAATTCTTCCTCCGTTAGAATTCTCAGATTTAGAACAATGCATAGATTGCATTAAAGGAAAGTATATAAAACAAATCAAAAAAGGTGCAATCCATAGCACAAGCACACTGGAAATCATTCACACTGACATTTGTGGACCATTTTCGGTGAAAAGTGTGGATGGATATGGCTCGTTCATAACATTCATAGATGATTACTCTCGCTATGGATATATTTATCCAATCAAAGAAAGATCTAAAGCGTTGGATAAATTTGAAATATTCAAAGCTGAAGTTGAAAATCAGCATGATAAAAGAATAAAGATAGTCAGGTCCGCCCGTGGGGGAGAGTACTACGGTCGGCACACTCCATATGGCCAAGTCCCTGGACCTTTTGCAAAGTTCTTGCAGGAGACCAGCATCATAGTAGCCCAGTATTCAATGCCGGGCGAGCCTCAGCAAAATGGAGTAGCTGAAAGGCGCAACCGTACACTTATGGATATGGTGCGCAACATGATGAGTTATTCCAACTTGCCATTGGGATTATGGATGGAGGCGCTTAAAACCGCCATTCACATTCTCAATAGAGTACCAAGCAAGTCGGTGCCCAAAACACCGTATGAGCTATGGACAGGAAGGGTGCCCTTCCTACAATACTTCAGGGTGTGGGGGTGCCTTGCTGAGGCCAAAATGTTTAATCCAAACATTGCAAAGTTAGATCCCAAAACAGTGAGTTGCCACTTCATTGGCTATCCAAACAGATCAAAGGGTTTTCGTTTCTACTGCCCAGACAGATATACAAAGTTTGTAGAAACAGGACATGCAATCTTCTTAGAGGACGAAATGATGAGGGGGAGCTTGGTAGCTCAAAAAATTGATCTTGAGGAGAAGAGGGTGCATGCACCTAATTCGATGATTCAGGAGCCATTTTTCTCACTACCAGTTGCAACTCCACCCATGACAACTATGGGGGCAGACCCGGAACCTGTCCGTCAGGAGCCGACTGAACCCGTTGTTGAGCATGAAAGGGAGGTGCACCAGAAAATTTTAGAAGAAGTGCCAGAAGTTGAGGCACAGAATGTTCCAGAAACTGAGGCCCTTAGAAGGTCTACAAGACCAAGAAAGTCAGCTATTTCTACTGACTTTAAAGTTTATAACACAGAAATGGTTCATATGGAAAAAGATCCCACCTCATATGAAGAAGCCATGAGAAGCCCTCATTCATCAATGTGGATGACGGCAATGGAAGACGAGATGAAATCGATGAGTTCCAAGGATGTTTGGGACTTAGAGGAAATTCCTAAATGAGCCAAGATAGTAGGCTGCAAATGGGTATACAAAATTAAGTATGACTCTAAAGGGAATGTAGAAAAGTATAAAGCACGACGCGTGGCAAAAGGATTTACACAAAGAGAAGGGATAGATTACAATGAGACATTTTCTCCGGTCTCATGTAAAGATTCCTTCAGAATCATAATGGCATTAGTTGCTCATTTTGATTTAGAGTTACATCAAATGGATGTAAAGACGACATTTCTCAACGGAGATTTAAAGGAAAATGTCTACATGAAACAGCCCAAGGGTTTTATCATGGAAGGCAAGGAAAATATGGGATGTCGCCTGAAGAAATCCATTTATGGATTAAAGCAAGCCTCTAGATAGTGGTATTTAAAGTTTAATCAAATGATTAAAAGTTTTGGATTTAAAGAAAATATTGAGGATAACTGCATTTATGCAAAGTTTAAAAATGGGAAATATATTTTCCTAATCTTGTATGTGGATGACATTCTGCTTGCTAGCAGTGATGTTAGTCTACTACAAGAAACAAAGAAGTTCTTATCCTCAAATTTTGACATAACAGACCTTGGTGAAGCATCCTATGTTTTGGGCATAGAAATTCACCGAGATAGAAACAATGGAGTCTTAGGACTATCGCAGAAAGCATATTTAGAAAAGGTTCTTAAAAAGTATAATATGCATGCGAGTAAAGCCACACCTGCTCCTATAGTTAAGGGCAATAGTTTTGGGAAATTCCAATATCCCAAAAACTACTACGAGATCGATCAAATGAAAGCAGTACCATATGCTTCGGCAGTTGGTAGCTTACAGTATGCACAAGTGTGCACTCGCCATGACTTAGCCTTTATCACCGGGGTACTCGGTAGATATCAAGAGAATCCAGGCATAGAGCACTGGAAGATGCTAAACAAAGCATTGTGTTATGCGCAAGGCACGAAAGACTACATGCTAATATACAGGAGAAGTGATTCCCAAGAGATAAAAGGGTATTTAGTCGCAGATTTTGCGGGGGACAAAGATGATAGAAAATCCACGTCGGGATACGTATTCACCCTCGCTGGGGGAGCTATTTCGTGGAAAAGCTCCAAACAGTCGATAGTTGCATCATCCACGATGTATGCAGAATTCATAGCATGCTTCGAAGCCACGGGGCAGGCGATATGGCTAAAGAAATTTGTACCCGACTTGAAAGTGGTAGATTGTATTCACAAACCACTAAAGATGTATTGCGACAACCAGCCCGCGGTATTTTACGCTCACAACAACAAGTCGAGTAATGCTGCCAAAACAATAGAGATAACGTATTATGTTGTGAAAGATAAAATCCAGGATCAAACTATAAGTCTCGAGCATATAAATACAAAAGATATGCTTGCGGATCCACTAATGAAAGGCTTTCCACTCAATGTGTTCAAGGAACACTTAGCTGGCATGGGTTTAAGGGAAAGCCTTATGATTCCTGAATAGGCCCAAAAGGAACATAATTTGTTTCTGAACATAACATATGTTGTAGCTGTATGATTCTATCGGCAATTGAGCTGTGACGATGAAACATGCTCTATGTACCAATATGTGATGAAACAAATAAACTAGAAAGTATAAGGTTACAAGTAAAGTTGAGATCAAGGGGGAGAATGTTAGATTGATCTCTATCCCGTTCGAACCCAACGGGTCGAACGGGCCCCTGACTCGCGCCCTGATCGGGGGCGCCCAACCAAACCATGGTTGGTGGCCCCCTATGACCCGCGCTATATAACAGAGGTGGGGGTCGGGGCATGACTCACGAGGTTGAATGCTGCCACAAACCCCACCGAACACTCCCTACCGATCTAGGGTAAGCGCGGTGCTCACCGGAAGCACACCACCGCCGCCATCTCTGTCCACATCACCGCCGACACCACACCAACATGGGCGGCGCTGGATAGGGATGGCTCGGGGGCACCGCTCGCCGCGGCGGTGCAAGGTGGCCGGCGATGGACGCGGTCAGAGAGGTGAAGGGAATTGGAGATCTGGTGGGGAGAGGGAGAGAGCGAGGTGAGTGGAGGGGCAGGGGGAAGTGGGAGAGGAGATCGAGGGGGCGCGCTCGAGGAGTCGGAGTGGGAGTCCTTACCCCCCCCGGGACGATGCCGACAAGGTGGTGCAAGGCGACCTCGCCTGCGGTCACTCGAACAAGAAGGCGACAGGGCGAGCGTGGGGGCTGGGCTGGCTCGGTGGGATGAGGCCCAGGAGGGGCAGGGGGCTCTCCCACATTTTAACACCTTTTTCCTGTTTTCCTATTTCTTTTTAAAACAAGACAATTTTATAAAATATAAGACTTGCAACTAATTTAGCTTAAAAAAATTTAGGCCACTGCCATATTATGTTTGGCACCAAAATAAAATAGTCTAGAATTTTTATAAATTAAAGAGCATTTAATTTATTGCTTTGGCCATCATTTTAAATAGTTTTGTGCATTATAACATTTCAAAAAATGTTGGTTCACCACAAATATTAACAAATGGTTATTTGCAACAACTTGAACATTTTAGTTTACATGTTTGAGAAGTATTGAATTTCACTTAGAATTTTAATTTGAATTCAGGTGGAGTTTCAAATGGGGTAAAGATCAAAGTGACTAAGCACAGTTTTAGCTTGATCTCAGGGATTACTGTAGCTCATTAGTACAGGGGTGTTACACACCATGCTCAGTAAACACAATTGCATCAACATTCAGTTTCATGAAATTCAGATCCGGTTTTGTCCATCTCCGCACTTCTCCCATGTTGTTCCGTTAGGAGGAACTTTGAAAATTTGCCGCTATACCAATACCATCGCAGACCACCGAAAAGGAGGGTATGACTCATTGTGGGTAATTTGTCGCCTGATCCACCACAAGTATATCAGCAAAACAAGAAGGGCTTGTTTCACTTCCAGATTTTGCGCGTAATAAGCAGCCGAGACTCCAGTAGAAGGAGGAGACGTTCCAATATGACAGAACCTGATCGGTTAATCACGACAACATTATCAGTGATCCCCATCATCCCTAAGCTATTCCATAGTTCCTCCACGAGATTACATTGGAATATAAGATGTTTAAGATCTTCTGCTCCTTGATGGCAGACTGGAGAAGCACCATCAGTCCCTATATGCATGCTTGTTAGAATTGATTTTAGAGGGATGATCCTATGTTATGCTCTCCATCTACAACTTTGAACATATTGAACAAACTATTTTAACAAGGGTGTGTGAGCTTATAGATCCAACTTCGGGGACTTGGGATGAGGAACTTATACAGAGCATCTTCATTCCCGTGGACGCCCATCAAATACTAGAAATTCCACTGGATGTGCAACTTTTGATGACTTTATTGTGTGGCACCACGACAGAAGAAGGACATTTTCAATTCATTCGGCCTACCATTTGCAGTTAATACACACTTTTCGACCACATGCAATGGCGTCCAAGAGCCAAGGAGGATCTACAACTCCGGTTGTGTGGAGTGCTGTTTGGAAGATACAAGTTTCATGTAAAGTTGCGCATGTCTCTTAACAATGGGACACTTCACACGGTGATGCTCATGGGAGGCTCCGCATCACATAATCAATAGATTCCAAGACAGAACAATAAATCAAATCCCTTCTCATTGAAGTTCCACAAAGTGTTCTATAACAATAATCGTGTTCCTCTACAAAGGAGTTTGATGACATAATTTCCAATTCTAAAGTATTTCAAAATGTAGCATGGAATGCCTAAGTAGACATCATCTACCTTCCTTTGGATTGTTTGAATGTAAATAGTGTCGCTATTATATTCCACAATACATGACATGGAAGCAAAAAACAATAGTCCAACTATTTTCAAAAAGTAGTGATAGATAAACAACTTGCCCAATACATTAACATTGAACAAATACCTCAAATGAAAGGCAATTTTCCTTGTCCTTGGAGTGATTCCAATTTTCCTCCATAAACAAGTGATGCGTAGTAGTATACACTTACTTGAATTCCTTCTCATGCAAGGTTGCTATAATTACCCCACACACACAGAGAGAGAGAGAGAGACACACACACACAACAATATCTCTCCCCTAGGGAAGTCACGACATAGTTTCCAATCCAAGTATATGATATTTAGCATTTCCTTGAAATTTTTTGCGTGGAGGTAAAAGCCATATAGTCTTTAGCAATACTATATATTTTCCTAATAATAAAGCATGGATCAACTCTGTCGGGTTCACTGTCGCGGCAGTTTTGCATAAAAGACCCTACTTTTCTACGTAATCAACCCACAGCCTATGTACACTCGTCCCGCCTGTGGCCCTTTCCGCTAAAAATACATGCCGGACTCGAGCCTGGGACCTCCTGTGTAGAACACGGATGTCACAACCAACCAAGCTGGCTGCCTTTTGCCCAAAAATTGTCCCACATCGCGACCTTACAATACATCACACCAATTTATATACACGTTTCAATTTTTCTGCGTATCAATAGGGTAGCTCGGGACGGAGCTCGGGCATGGCAAGAGGAAGGGGGCGGCTGATGGTGGGTAATGGTCGGTGCAGCGGTGACCATGGAGGCAGCAGAGGGCATGCAAGAGGCGTGGCGAGGCGGCCGGACGTGGGGGCAGAGGACAGACGCGGCGAGGTGGAAGCGTGCGGGCGAGCCTTTGCTTTGAGGCGGTGGGAACAGAGAGCTCGCGCGCCTTGAGTCAACAAGGAGGAGGACGAAGGTGCGGGGGCGACGG